>NC_134356.1:402007835-402222835 GCF_048569485.1 Anomaloglossus baeobatrachus | reverse complement strand
GTGTCCTTAGGGTGCATATCCACAAGACTGTTCAGCCATGGCTTTTCTACAGCGGCAAAAAATGCCATCATAATCCACAGAATCATCCGCCTTTTTATATTTTCCATTTCTTCTGAATCCCCTTCTGGCTTTAGTATAAAGCAATGTCAGGATCTACATGTGATCCGGCGAGAGTGTCACATCGGGGCAAAATATAAAATAACAGCACCTCTATTGTAAGGTATGTGCACACGTGTTCTGAGATGAACGTCAACATGACTCTCCAAACCCTGTCTGTCTGTCTGTCCGTCTGTCCACACACCCTGCACGTACATACCAGCCTGTATCCTCTTCAGGTTTACACTCCGGCAGTTAAGAGACCTTTGTTACAACATAGTCACATGACGTAATGTTACAAGGTTAAAGTAGTTGTGGTGATTTTTCAAAGGTCCTTAAGCATTTTTATCAGGATATAAACACTGGGGCCCCTAGGAGAATGGGGGCTCTGTGAGAGTGCCCCGTTTTCTCTTCTCCGTAATATCAGTCCTGCATACCAGCCTGTCTCCTGGTTAGTTCTTTTAGCCTCCTGCAATTAAGAGACCTTTAGTCACATGACTGAAGTTACCAAAGGTCCTTCAACAGTCTTAACATAGTTAGTTACATAGTTACTTAGGTTGAAAAAAGACCTAGGTCTATCTAGTTCAACCTTCCTCCACCAGTTCTACATTTAGTCACTAAGTCATTTATAACCAACAATGTTTTGTGTACTGAGGAAATCATCCAGCCCTTTTTTAAAAGCTGTTATAGTATCTGCCATTACTACCTCTTGTGGTAGGGCATTCCACAGTCTGACCGCTCTAACTGTAAAGAACCCTTTCCTATTTAGGTGTCGGAATCGCTTTTCTTCCACTTGGAGTACAAACGCTGAGGACCCTGAGAAATTGAGTAGTTTGACTCTCCTAACGCCAACCCTGACTGTAGCTATGGCTTTTTTTTTTGAGTAGGGATTATATTTCAAGAATGCTCAGAAAATCCTGTAAAATCATGCTGGGTCTTATTTTTGGGGTACGTCTAAATTTCGGGGAAACATAGTGTAAAAATCTTTGAAAAGTCATCAAATTCGGTGCTACTCTACAATTTTGCAACTTCTGCTCTGACAAGGAAGATGCTGTAGAGGAACGGAGACGTGGAAACCTCTCATCAAATTCATGGAGAGCAGTGACCTTTCTCATGCCACAATTCTTACTCCATTTCCTGACTGGAGTAAGATTTGTGACAAGGCACAAGCAACTTGTCAGACAGTCCAGATCCATAAACAGATGTGCACCTGCTGATGAGGGGGCGTACTGGAGTCACACGCTACTGATTCATTAAGACCGGTGTGACCAACCCGGGTGTAGATGAATTGGGACCTTAGTGTTTTTTTCTTTTTGTTTTTTTTTTTCTTTGTTCTTCCTCTAACACATCTTGAGATTACTTAAAAAATCTGCTGTTAAGGCAACCACTCAGTACGAAGGAACTCTAGGCTCATGAGGCAGACCTGCTCAATTCCTGCGTGAGTGTTTTCGCAGAGCAGTGGCTCTATAGACAGTGTGTGGCCTATACATATGCGCTCATTCAGGAGTTTCTGCTTGCTAAGCAGTGGGTTTCAATGCTGGTTTTTATTCTGGTTTGTTTTTTTTGGGGGGCTTGGTTTTTTGTTTTTTTTTTAGTGGTCGTTGGCAATCTCCGAACATGAATCATATTTCACAATAATGTTTACGGTAACTTTCAGCAAGTGCCAACTTGCCCATTTTTAAGATACGTCAGATTTATCCCAGTGGTTCATGCTGTTTAAACGGGATGTCCACTACTTGGACAACCCCTACTCATTCTCCATGTTCACCCCCAGAAAAATAAATAAGCCTATATTCGCCTCTAGTGCGGCCGTGGTTCCAGTGATGACTGAAGACGCGTTCCCGAGCCCCACGACCAATCAGCGCCCAGCGTCTATCTTCCAACTTTGGATATTTGAGCAGAATCTGAGTGCTGCGCTGACTTCCTGCTCAGTTGTCCGAAGGCGGGGAGTAGGAAGCTGACACTGATTGGTCGTGGGACTCGCGTCTCAGAACAATGTGACATGGGCCTCGGGGTACACAACTTCAGACACCGCTGGAACTGCAGCCACATCGGACAGGAGTATAGGCTTATTTATTTTTCTGAGGCGAATAAGGGGAATTAGAAGGGGTTGTCCAAGTAGTGGACCACACCTTTAGTGAATCTGGAGTGTCTTTAGACTGTCTGGTCTTTTACACCATCTGTTTGTGAAACTTGCGCCAAATTGTAGTGGTTTTTTTTCTTTCAAAATGTCACATGGTGCCACGACCCTTTCTACAGCCACTTCCCTCTTGTTGGCCCCCCTACGTATTGCACACTTATACTCTTTATTGCCTTTCATGGGGCTTACAGGGTTTTTTTTAGCCTTGATTAACTAACAAATAATAATAAAAAAACGACATGAGATAATTGCTCTCGCTGTGTTTCGCTGGAGTCCCAAAGCTTTACAAATGGCTTTATAACCTTTTCCAGACTGATAGATTTCAATTACTTTGTTTCTCATTTGTTCCTCAATTTCTTTGAATCGCAGCATTATGTCTCGCCGGGAGCCCACACCGGCAACCCAACCGACACATACCCACCGCTCGCCTCCGCCCCCCGCACACATTACCCCACTCTGCTCCACCACCCCCGCACTCCGCCCTCCACATGTATACACTGAACGAACACACACACACACACAGTTACCTGTCCGCAGCCATGCAGTCCCCAGCACTGAAGTCCTCAGCGTCATGGCCCCGCTCGGCTCCACCCCCATCCCCCCATTGCCCCGCAGGATGGTGGCTGCACCACGATAGGGGAACATACCAGCATTGGGCCACATCACAGCATCAGCATATTTTTACTTACCTTTACACTGTTCATGGCCTTCTTTCATTACAAGCCATGGACATCATTAAACATTAGACTCATCTATTAAAACTGTTCCTTCTGTTGTTTGTCATTTTAAAACCAATAAACAATTATATGAATACTAAATTAAACCTAACCCATCCAGTCCATTCATTACCTTATTATTCAATCTGCTAACCTACATACACATTCTAGACTACCCGATACGTTAGAATCGGGCCACCTTCTAGTCTAATATATAAATGTGTTTGGTGATCTGAAACATTTAAGTTAGACAAACATGCAAGAGAATAAGAAATCAGGAAGGGGCAAACACTTTTTAAAACTACTGTATATGGAGTCCTGGGTCAATTCGGGTCTAGTCTGTGTACCAAACCGAACTTTTCACTAAAATCCGGCTGAACCCAGTGAACGTGAAAATGCATGGGTCTGCTCATCCCTAGCAGTGACCTATCCATTCTCTTGCCATCTACCCATCGAAGACGCTCTGTGCTTTACAATACAAGTACATGGGAAAGCTGAAAAGATGGCAGTAGATGCCTGGATTTCTTTTGGAGAGTGGTTTGCCATTGTTTTTTCTTTTTCTTTTTTTTTTTAAATTAAAAAAAAAAAAAATGACTCATGGTTTCTTTATTATTCAATAAAGTTAATTAAAAAAAAAGACCAGAAAATAACAAAAATTGTCAGGATAAACCACCAGTGGTCAGAACTGTCGGAAAAAGTCCACAGAAACACCACAAAAGATGCTTCAGGAGAGAAAACGCCAAAGTGTCTCCTTAAAAAGTGTAAAAGAGTATACAAGATGTTGTGTGCACACGTGAAGTGTTGGCTGCTTTTCTCACCATCCCCAACTCCAGCACCAAGTCTCTGCCCCTGCTTATAGCGTCTGCTGCAGCCAACCAGTGAGTTCATCAGCTCTGGGTGAGTCATCCGTCAGCTTGGGCAAAGCTGTAGAGCTCGTTGGCTGCAGCGCTAGTGTCGTGACATCAGCACTGGAAACAATATAAGAGGGAGGGTGAGAAAAGAACTTATTGTTGTTTTTGGTTCTTAAACAACCTGTAGCTGAGGGACAGGGCTTTTCTGAACCTGGTATATTGATGAAAAGTAGCTATACAAGTCCATAGGTCTGTGACTATCTTTACCATCACATGGTATCAGTGTACAATTCATACTGTCTGTGAATAACATTTGTAATATATATATATTTGTACTGGAGAATCACTTATATCGGATCCGTAACACTGATGACCAGAACCTTTTTTTTTTTTTCTTTTTTTTTCTGCGTACATAAAAACGCAGACATCTGAATGCGTCCTAATTTATTATTTTGATTACTTGACTCAGACTTGCCATGGGACCGGTGTCTAGATGGAGAAGTCTATTCATATTGATCTAACATGGTAGAAATATAGGGACTACGTAGAAGACACAAGGCAGAGCCGTTTGATAAGTGAACATTAATAAGTGCACCCCCTGCCCTGGTGACCTATGCGCTGTATGGAGGCACCGTATATACTGGATATTGCAGCTCTCGGCTATTGAGGGCATATCATTTTTTTTTTTAACTCTTTCTGAACCCGTCCGTGGAGCGTTTTTTCATCGCTGTTCTCATTTAAGTTTATGATTTATAAAACAACTGATGTTTTCAAGACAAAATAATGCAACAGAAGAAAAGTCACATACCAGACTCCTGCCGTGGAGCCAGTCTGTCCAGCCCAAACATGCAGGTATTTTCACAACCTCATGTAATTATCGGAGACTTTGTCATTTTTTTTCTCCCCTTTTAACAACATTTGCAGAGCATTTGAAGTGTTATGAGAACATTGATTAAATTACCTTTTTGTTTAATCCTTCCTCCACGTTCCATTGATAAGGCGGCACAATGTGGCTAGTCACGACTTTTATATAAAGTCTGCTGCTTCCACACATCTCTATACAAGCCTGGCTCGTTCTAATTGTTTTTGTGCTAATTTAATGTTTGTTTTTAGAATGTTTTTGTCGTTGTGTTCTCTAATTCTCCTAAAAGTTTTACCATCTGGGGATATTTAAGGACGTTCTCCAGGCTGGAATGAACAGACTTAATTCACTTTGAGACTGCTGAATCCTGACAGTGTATGATGTGCACACTGTCACTGTTCCCCTGTATTTCCTATGTGATTGTCTGGTCTCATGACCACATATATACAATTTGCAGTCATGTGCCGACTAGACTTGTGCTCTTCTCTCTAATTTTCTTCTGTTCAGACAAGTCGGGTGAGCCTCGCCAGAGGATGGCCACATTGTCACTCACGTGACCAGCCACCAGCACGGAGAACACAGGAGAAGTGTCACATTGAGCTCAATGCACATTGACATCAGACTTTTTCATTATGGCCCTGACATCCTCTCTATGAAATGTATGATTTAGTTCATATTTTGGATACATACATTTATAGCACCCAAGGCAGGACTAGTCCAGGTAAATAAACACCTGGACAGACTAGTCAGTCTATTTGCTAATGACTAGCACCAATATAAAAGGTTTTTGTTGCTGCACATACAAAGGACTTATTTACAATGCAGGAATAGGCTTTGATGTCAGTGTGGAGGCTTCGGTGGACTTGATGTGTTCCCTTTTAATTTTTTTTTTTTTTTTGTTACAATTGGTTGGATGCTACATTTGTCGCGAGCAGAGGGGTGACTGACAACGTCAGGCCAGGCTACCCAAGGCGCTGGGATCCGGGATCGCGGCTGGGGCTCGAGTGGCAGCCGGATCTGGGGCTCGTGCAGCGGCCCGTCGCCCACAACAACGAAAAAGGGGTATATTTACAGGGGAAAGGTTTGTCAGTGACGCCACCCTTGGGTTGCGGTGATGGTTGATGACACCGCCGCTGCCGTGGTATGCTGGTGCCCGGGGCTGATGGAGCGGGGCAGCAAGGTGGAATCCCCTCCACGGGTAGGGGAGGTGTAGTCCCAGGGCCCAAAGGATAGTGAGAGGTTGCAGGGAGCAGTCTTTAGGAAGGGACCGGATGGTACCGGTGTACTCACTGTGGTAATAAATCACACCAAGTCCGTATTGTAAACCAAGGCCAGGAGCCTCTGGAAGGGTGTGCTTGGTCCCTCACACGGGCTGACAGGGCAGGGGTCCTTCCTCCTGCTCTTGCAGTTTCTTGTGTGGTGACTTAATCCTCATAAAACGGGAGAAGTCTGCTCCCTATGTTATGTACTGTGGGAGCCGTTGCCCGCAAAATCTGACCCGTGGGATCCCTGTGGGTTCTGGCGGACACCCTATCCCCCTCGTTGGGCTTCCGTTTCACTCTCTGGGCTACTCGTGGGACAAGATCTGGAACCTTATTCCCTGCCTGCAAATCGGTAATGTGCTTGAAACGGTCCTTGACCTGGGGTTCAGGTACCCCGACTGTGCACGGCCTCAGTATCAGTTTGGTCACATGCTCTTCCGCTGGCTGCCATTTTGACTGCAGGAGCGCGGTGTAGTGTGTGAGGAAATCTGTACTAACAAGGGCAGAAAGGAAGCCTATTATTAAAGGGTGTATCCGGGCCTTTCAAACAAAAAAATAATAATAATGTACCTAACCTCTAACAACCAGGTAGTTGCTACCTTTCTGCCTGTGCCCATCACCGTTCTTTACTGGCACAGAGCAGTTAGATCGCTCCTGCCGGCAAGTCAGCTACATCTGCTGACGCTGCGACAACACAGTGACTGCTTCTCATCCCCTCCGCTCTGTAGTGTGGGTAGGACAACCGACGTCACACTGATTGACAGCCGCTTCACCAAATTAGGCAGCAGAGGGTAGGCTTTCAATCAGCATGACATCGGCTGTCCCTCCCCGCCTACAGAGCAGAGCGGAAAAGGATCCACCGCTCTGTTGACAAAGCCATTGTCTCACCAGTAGGAGCGCTCTGTGACCGATCTGTGGCAGCGAAGAACAGTGCCGAGTTCCGGATACACCCTTTAAGTATCACAAAATAATGTCTGCAGCAAATGCGTTATAATAAAGAAAAGTGGCCATTCACTTTATATATTTTAATAATCTTCTTTTAAATTTTGCCATAGTCTATTAAAAAAAAAAATCTGAAATCTTGGAATTGTCGCCCCTGAGTTTTCTAATATTCCTGTCTAAAATTTTAGTGCATAATATCAAAATTCCAAGCCACCCCCTTTTGTCAAACATCTTGTTGAAAGTTTCTTAGAAAAAAAAAATCTTACCCCGCATTTATTCTGAATTTTGAGTGAATTGCATCAGAATTCTGGAACATTTAACTTTGAATGAAATAGTTTTGTAGTCGATTATGGACCCACAATTGCGTTCATATCAGCCGAGAATGGGTCCACAGTTATAATTATGTAGCAGAATTACCCAAGCGGGAATAATAATTATAGAAAAGCAACAATTTAGACCATGTCATGCTTAAAGAAGATGAAATGTAATTAAAATGGGGTAGTCTTCGATGTATATATCATTGGCTTTTGCCCATGTGAATGCATTAGCCCTGTATTGACCACTGGAGTTTGGCCCACAACAGCATTCCCATGTAGCCCTGCTATTTGCCAAGGTTGTGGAAAGCCAGACACCGATATGATCTTGGTTGCATAGTCTTCCATACACTTTTTTTTTTTTTCTCTTTCATTCGTTGGTATGTGGAAGTTTTTTGTAACTCCCCCTCCCCCACAGTATTCATACGCCAAGATGCTACCTGCTTTATGTGGCTAGTATGGGATATGGCGTTATTGCAATAACCATAAAATGCAATAAAGAACATACAGAATCAGAAAAATTCTCAAACTTTTTTTTTTTTTTAACTCCCCCCTCGATTTCCTTTGGTGGAAAGGTCATAAAAGGTTTACACAAACTTTATCGAATCCTAGCTGGTAAGCCTCATTGTTAGCGGGACGGTGTAACGTGATCACTGGTTTACATTTATTCAAACACTATGTCCAGCGCCCTGACAATCCTAATTAAGCCGGCTTTAATTATAACCTCTTGTTACACCGTGCACCCACTACCTCGCAGGCACACATTGACATGACCTCTCAGTACTTCAGTTAACCCATTCATTATCTTGGGGTTCAATAGCTATCCCATTTTGCAAATATATATTTGCAAACTATAAAATCACCCCCCACCCCAAGATAACGTGCCTTTGCTTATGTTCACCTTTGGACACTGCTGCTTAAATGGCCATAAACAGGAGATAAGTTACCTCTCCTGCCTCCTCCATTCAAATGGATCCTTGATGAGACAAGGGTTTGTGTTTTAATGGGGAGAGAGGACGGGGAGGAGTTGTGGCCAGGGCTTATCTCTTGCAGATCAAAAGATCGGTCGCTGAAATTCCACTGAAATTGGGCAACGATGGACAAGACAGACGCCAAACGACTTGTTGCAGTACGTGCAGCACAAGGTGTTCCTAAAAATTGACTCGGGAGCTGAATACAAATGCACGTCTCAATTTTCAGATTTATATTTTTTAAAATCTGTAGTAAAGTGTATAGTTTCCTTTACACTTCACAAATAATTGCCACTTTAGGTTGGTAGATCACATACAATCCCAATAAAATACATTTAAGTTTGTGGGTGTAACGTAAAAAAAAAATGGGAGAAAGTTCATGGGGGTATGAATACCTTTTAAGGCACTGTACCTTTCTCCACATTGTTCCTCATCTTCCAACTGGATGCCTTAAGTAATCTTAATTCCTTTAACCGCTTAACAATGAGGTCCGTGCGTATACATCGCTTGTGCGTATTCAGCGCTCATCTTGAGTGGAAAAATGTAAAAGTATTGCTTTATATAGTACAAGCAATTAGACAATTGCAGGTACAAGTCCCCTAAAGAGATTAAAAATGCAGTAAAATGTGAAAAAAAAAATCGTAAAAATGTAATCAAAGGATCTTAGAAAAAAAATATATATAATGTGTGTGTGTATATATATATATATATATATATATATATATATATATATATATATATATATATAATTGCCTTATTCTGTCTGTCTGTCTGTCATGCTCCAAAATTGTGTCCTTACGGTGAACAAAGCTGATTGGCCGCTGGGCTCGCCATGGCCCCGCCCCCCCACACGGATTGGCTTCTCGCCCCGGCTCTCTGCAGGCCCCGCCCCCCTCACGCAATGCACGCTCGCTCTGGCCCAACTGACACGGAGCTCCGACTCCCAGGTGAGTACACACACACACAACAGATCACACTCACTCTCACACACACCTCACACATCACATCCACACACTCACAACATCCTGGAATATCGCTTGCTTCTACACCGGCTCCGTCACGATCCCAGCAGCGCCAGACATAACCTTGCGATGCTGGGATCTTGACGGAGCCTGTGAACGCTGGTAACCATTATACACATCGGGTAACTAAGGTCCTTTAGTTACCCGATGTGTATCATAGTTACCAGTGTACACCGGCTCCCGGTACACATGTGCAGGGAGCCGGCATTATACTCCTCTCCCCCCAGGACTACTCCTCCTATTACAGTCCTCCTATTATACTCCTCTCTGAGTATAATAGGAGAACTATTATAGCATGGGGGATGGAGCATGATGGGGGGTGCGCAGCATGGGGGATGTAGCACGATGGGGAGTGCGCAGCATGGGGGATGTAGCACGATGGGAGGTGCACACCTCCCCCAACACACACACACACACACAGGGAACCACAAACACCGCCATACACAGACAGCCACACACAGACAACGCTGCACACACACAACACCCAACACACAAACACCGCGGCATACATAAATATACGCACATACCGCACAACACACACATTGCACAAAACATACCTCCCCCCAAAACACACCACACACACACAAACCGCGCAACACACACACACACAACGCGACAGACACACAGCGCTCCACAAACAACGCAACACACATACAACACCGCTCTCACCCCCCGCCACACCCAGGCAACACCCAGAACATGTACAGCGCCCTACACAAACACTTGGTAACTACACACAACAACATCTATATATATATATATATATATATATATATATATATATCTATATATATCTATAACAAAAATCATACATGAACTACACAATACGTAAATTCTAGAATACCCGATGCGTAGAATCGGGCCACCTTCTAGTGTATATATATATATACATACATATATATATATATATATAATAGAGATTGAGAGATATTGAGACAGACGGAAAAAGAGACCGAGACAGACAGACAAAGAGAGAGACAGATATATACAGAGGGGGAGACAGACAGACAGACTGGGAGAGAAACAGAGAGACAGTAACTATCCCGGGCGTTACTACATTCTATTTATATATTCTATCCCGGGAATGTTAATACATTCTATTTTGTTAACAACAGTTATTAACCCGGGCGAAGCCGGGTAGTACAGCGCACACACACACACACATACATACATACATACATACATACATACATACACACATTCAGCTTTATATATTAGACATAATATATATGTCTAATATATGAAACAGACATAGACAGGGTAAGAGATAGACACAAAGAGACATACACAGACAAAGAGACAGACTGACAGGGAAAGAGACAGACGGAAAGAGAGAGACAGGTTAAGAGACAGACACAGACAGGTAAAGAGACAGACAAAGAGACAGACAGACACAGGGAAACAGACAGACAGGGAAAGAGAGGGAAAGAGACAGACAGGGAAAGAGACAGACAAAGAGAGATAGAGACAGAGAGATATATACAGAGTGGGAGACAGACATTATAATTACATTTATATTTATTTGTTTTGTGGTATGTGTGCGAAGCCGGGTAGTACAGCTAAGATAGATAGATATATATATATATATATATATATATATTTAGATTTTACTGTGCCTTGTGAAAGTATTCGGCTCCCTTGAATTTTTCAACCTTTTCCCACATTTCAGGCTTCAAACATAAAGATAAAAATGTTAATGTTATAGTGAAGAATTAACAACAAGTGGACACAATTGTCAAGTTGAACGATATTTATTGCTTATTTTAAACTTTTTTTAAAAATAAATAACTGAAAATTGGGGCGTGCAATATCATTCGTCCCCTTTAAGTTAATACTTTGTAGCGCCACCTTTTGCTGCGATTACAGCTGCGAGTTGCTTGGGGTATGTGTCTATCAGTTTTGCACATCGAGAGACTGAAATTCTTGAGGAACCATGTAGCAAAAAAAGTCCAGCAGCACACTGAATCTCCAGTAAAAAAAAAACTTTACTTTTTTATTAAATTAAACGGTGCATATTAAAAAGGCAGTGAAGGAACTGGGTGCAGGACCCTGCACCCGGTTCTTTCACTGCCTTTTTAATATGCATCTTTACCGGAGATTCGGTGTGCCGCTGGACTTTTTTTCTACATTGTGCCCAAATAGTTCGGTTTTGGTTTCATGTGACCAGAGCACTTTCTTCCACATGTTTGGTGTGTCTCCTAGGTGGCTTGTGGCAAACTTTAAACAACACTTTTTATGGATATCTTTGAGAAATGGCTTTCTCCTTGCCACTCCTCCATAAAGGCCAGATTTTTGCAGTGTACGACAAACACTCCCACCTCAGTTGTAGATCTCTGCAGTTCATCCAGAGTGATCATGGGCCTCTTGGCTGCATCTCTGATCAGTCTTCTTGTTTGAGATGAAAGTTTGGATGGACGGCCGGGTCTTGGTAGATTTGCAGTGGTATGATACTCCTTCCATTTCAATATGATTGCTTGCACAGTGCTCCTAGGGATGTTTAAAGTTTTGGAAATCTTTTTGTAACCAAATCCAGCTTTAAATGTCTCCACAACAGTATCATGGACCTGCCTGTTGTGTTCCTTGGTCTTCATGATGTTCTCTGTGCTTTAAACAGAACACTGAGACTATCACAGAGCAGGTGCCTTTATACGGAGACTAGATTACACACAGGAGGCTTATATTTATCATCATCAGTCATTTAGGACAACATTGGATCATTCAGAGATCATCAATGAACTTCTGGAGTGAGTTTGCTGCACTGAAAGTAAAGGGGACGAATAATATTGCACGCCCCAATTTTCAGTTATTTATTTTTTACTAAAGTTTAAAATAAGAAATAAATTTCGTTCACCTTCACAATTGTGTCCCACTTGTTAATCCTTCACCATAACATTCACATTTCTATCTTTGTTTGAAGCCTGAAATGTGGGAAAAGGTTGAAAAATTCAAGGGGCCCGAAATACTTTCGCAAGGCTGTGTGTGTGTGTGTGTGTGTGTGTGTGTGTGTGTGTGTGTGTGTGTGTGTGTGTGTGTGTATAAAAATAATGGTATCACCGGATCACCTTGCAGAAAACAAGCCCTCACATAAACTTAACGTTTTCATTTTTCCTTTGATTAAGCTATGTGCTCATGTGAAGTATTTAAATACAGAAATTTCTGCATCTCTTGGCAGGAAGAACGCATGTTTACAGCCTTATTGATGCATGTTTTTTTCATGCATTTTTCATTACGTTCAATGGTGAGAAACACTGAAAGAATTGACATGCTGCAGATTATTTTCTGCACCAAATCTGCAAGGAATAAAACTGAACATGTGCACAGCAAGTCAGGATTGTTATTGGCTTTGCTGGCTTAGGCTACTTTCACACATCCGGTTTGAGCACTGCGGCTCAATCCGGCTGTGAAAACTATGCAACGGATGCGGCGAAAACACCGCATCCTTTGCATAAGTTTTTACATGCGGCCCGTCCGTTTTTTTCCGGTTGCGGCATGCTACTGAGCATGCGCAGTGGAAAAAAAACGCATGCGGCGGCCGGATGCGTTTTTTTCCGCATCGCGCCGCATCCGGCCTCCATAGGTATGCATTGAAAAATGCGCCGCAGCGGCCGGATGCGGCGCGATGCGGTGGTTTTTTTTGGAGCAAAAAACGTTGCAGGGAACGTTCGATCCGGCCGCGGCATCGGCTAAATTTGCCGCATGCGGCAAAAACCGGACCGAACGCAAGCCCCTGCGGCACAATACGGCACTAATGTAAGTCTATGCAAAAAAAACCGCAACCGGCGTTACAAAAGCCGGTTGCGGTTTTTCTGCAGAACGCCGTATTGTGCCGCAGAGCAAAAATCCGGATGTGTGAAAGTACCCTTAAGGATTTGCATGTAATTTTGTGACAACTGCACTAAAAAAAGGAAATAAAAATGCACTGTGTGCACACAGCCTTAGTTTAGTCTCTGGCAACACAAGCAAAGTTTTTCACAAATTTCAGAATTTTCTTTTCATTAGTTACAAATTAAAAAAACCACTAAGCATGTGGGAGTGTTGCTGTAGTTAAATCATACTGATCTGGAGAATCCTATTTCCCAGTCATTTTTACTGTACAGTGAATGCCAAGAGTACTGGAATGTTTTTGGGGGGGAAGTTCATTTTTTTTTTTTTTTTTTTTCTCTCAATTTCACCTCATTTGGAGTCCCCCCCCCTTTCCTCCCCCTTTTTCCTAAAGCGAATTGGCACTCAAAACTACAACTTGTTCCACAGAAAGCAACCCTTCATACAGCTGTGTCAGTGGAAAAATAAAAGTTATGGCCCTTTGGAAATGGAGACCAAAAAACCAGAAGCTCCATAAAATGAAAAATTTTGCATATTTTTTTTCTTTTTTATTATAAAAAACAGGGTTAAAGAGTGCTTATTGACAATCTTAGACTGCCCTTTTTATCTATAGACGGGGTAGCCCAGACTGGGGTTTGTTAAATATATATTGGTATCAAAACTGCTCAGAGGTGGTCCGAATACATCTGAAAGTGCACAACGTCCTACCAAAGTTGGGCCGATCTTTTAGGATTTGCTCTCCTGGCAGGCAGAGCGGGTCTCAACAAGCCGCCGTGGCTGCTCTTTCAGTGAGAGCTTGCGCACGCTCTTTCACTTGAGTGCTTCCGCGGAGGGTTGTACAATTACATTCTCCATGCTGAGACCCCACAACCCGAGTTTGGTAGAAAGTCGGCCCTTTGGTGGGATGTTAGAAGTGGGTTTAACCCAAATGATGCCCATTCTTTTCTTATTGGTGATAGGTACTATTAAAGGGGTTGTCCACTACTCTAACTACTTTTGCTCAAGTGAAAAATAAAAACACTCCTATTCACCTTCGGCGCCATGCCAGGGCTGGTGGCACTCTTTCTTATGGCTCACGTGACATTATTTGGTCCTGTGAGCGTCCCTTTGGTCCAGGAAGACTGAAGCCGGCGCCGATTAAGCACATGGCCCAATGGGTGCCGGCTTCCCTCTCCCTGCAATTCAGATGTATCAAACATCAGGAGGAGGTCAGGGCTGTTGGCATACTCTTTCCCAGGGCTCACGCGACATTGTTCGGTCCTGCGAGCCCTGTGCCCAATGGGCGCCGCCTTCCCTCTCCCTGCCTTCAGATGTATCAAACATCAGGAGGAGGTCAGGGCTGTTGGCACACTCTTTCCCAGGGCTCACGCGACATTGTTCGGTCCTGCGAGCCCTGTGCCCAATCGGCGCCGGCTTCCTTCTCCCTGCCTTTAGATGTATCAAGCATCAGGAGGAGATCAGGGCTGTGGCTGGACGCTCACTTCATATTGATGTCTGATACATCTGATGGAGGGGAGAGTGAAGCCGGCGCCGATTGGGCACAAGGCTCGCAGGACCGAACAATGTCACGTGAGCCCATGTCAGTGCCAACACCGCTGGAACAGCGCTGGAGGTGAATATAACACTCGGAGTGATTTAATGTAAAACAATTTTCCCTCCTCCCCTCTACAAATATTGCTCCTCGCACAATAGTCGCTGAGAATATTTGGTATCACTGCGCTCTACGCCGCTGTTCTCCCGTAACTTTAGGAAAGTGCTTCTGCGACATCTATCCAATAAAGTTTCTTTACATTGTAAGATTTTGGTACTGTTAAGGATGAATTCCCCGGCGCTCTGTTCGCCCTTATGTTGTGTAATAAGCTTTTGAAAACAATTAGTGCATCTTTCAAACTTGATGAAATAATTACTCTCATAATGGCCAGTAATGGAATACGAAGGGTTATCTTGCGGCTAATCCTGAAGTAATGCAATTGGTGTATCTCTGATTTTCCTCCTTGCCATTCCCAGTGTGCAGAGGAACGAGACAAGCGGTTATGGGAAATAAGGGGGAGCCACTGCAGGCCAGCGGAGAAAACGAGACCTTATCTGAAGCAATTAATCAAGAAACTCATATTGTGGGACAATTATTCAAAGCTAATTCTAAAATAGCTTTAGAGCCCCAGGTCCTGAGATTTTTTTTCCAGAATTTTGTCAAGGTCGTTGAGAGCAGTGGGGCAAGTCCTGCATTAGAATGAAGGCAGGCGCTCAACTGGTTAATGGTTTTACATTCGTGCTTACTGCAAACGAGTGACGAAGAGGAGCCGGCTAGTATGTGTGCGATAGCTGTGTGGGGCTGCGGATTGCTTCCAATGGCCGGGTAGAAATACTTCAGTGAGAAATCCTTTTATAGATTTAATTTCTAGTTAACACATTAGTTTTGAAAAGTTGGGTAGGAAATATGAAAGTCACCGCTAAGACTTCTAAACACCAAATAATCCACCATGCATGATGAGCACAGCTGAAATCCCGAAGGATCACACTGGATGGAAGTTCCTTGGTGGACTGAGTGCCATCGTTATTAATTTGACTTCATATTTCATTATTAATGTAAAAATGAGACTCTTCTGGTTATGCTACAGTTATACAACCATGATATTGGCTTAACTGAAGAAATTTACACAACTTTATCCCCTCTAAAAGCAGTGAGGGACGCAAAAACATCAGCCAGTTAGATGAATGTAAAGTTCACACCAGCTTCATGACTGTGTTGGCATGAATCCACTATCACAGAGGGTTACCATTGACTATTAGGAGTACCATCAAGGTTCTAGCATGCATCAGTGTGGTTTCCGTCAACTTCTGGTCTTTGTTCCAGCAAAAATAACCTGTACTTTAAAAAAAAAAAACAAAATATATATTTTGAAGGTGTAAAGATTCTCCTATACATAACAGCAAAGATGAACAAATGTGGCAGGACCAGCATGTTATTGTGTGTGTGTGTGTATATAGCATATCTGATCCTTTGTTCTCACCTGAGGACGGCCATGCTGAACTCATAGTGCCTGCCCTCGTCGGATCGCAGATGTTACTTAGGCTACTTTCACACATCGTTTTTTTTTCCCATCAGGCACAATCCAGAAAAAAACGGATAAAACTGATCCGTTTTATCCCCATTGATTTATATTAGCGTCGGATTGTGCCTGATACCCTTGCGTTGCATCCAGCTTTTGCCAGATCCGTCGTAATTAACTAATGTGGTGGCCGGATGGAACGTCTCTTGTAACGTTTTTTGTCTCTGACAAAAAACCGCATTGCGCCGGATCCGTAGCGATACGGCGTGATTTACAATGGAAGCCTATGGATGCCGGATTCGGCGTAATGCGGCAAAAAACGGATGTGGCCGCCGGATCCGTTTTTGTAAACTGAGTATGCTCCAATTTATTGAAAAAAAACTGACAAAATGGATGCGCCTGATCCGTTTTTTTTTTTACGGATTAGGTATACCAGATCCGTCAAAAAAAAGATCAGGCGCATCCGTTTTTGCATAATCTGCGCCGGATCCGTTGCGTCAGGCACACGCCGGATTGCACCTGATGCCAGAAAACTGAGATGTGTGAAAGTAGCCTTAGTTTGAGTCCGATTGTGGTTTATTCCTCACTGAGAACACATGCACATTCAATCAAACTGAGCATGCATGTGTGAGTGTGGAATAATGCCTGTCATCAGATTGAGCATTCAGTCAATGGCGGCTATGGAAGCTGTACGGAGTTATTAAAATGTACATTTACATATGGACCATTGTGCATCTTCATGCTTTTGGTTAGACTCAAATCCAGTTTCATCATGGCTTCTTATACTGGAAATAAATATAAAATAAAATGTTCCATCACTTTCCACTTGCTGTATGTTACGGTCAACAGTAATGACACAGATGTGGTGATTTATGAGTCCAATTTATTGTATGTGACAGGCAGAGGGAATAGGTGGAGGCGTCCTTATCATAAACTATATCATAAATAACAAAGGCTCCGCGGTTTGAATCCGCTCGTGGTGTCAGCAGCGAGGCCCTGTAAACAGCGCGCCGGCGTATGTAGCCATAGAAACTGAGTCCTCGCGTTATCAGGGCACTCTGCAGTTATGTGATACAGCACTATTACCATATATATTAGTCCATTTATAATATCAGGTGTCAATGCCGCTCTGCTGTGTACACTGCTAGGCCATGCAAACATTTAAATATGTCTGTAAATATGTGCAGGGGCCCATAGGACGGCCAAATTGCTACAGTAGATGTAGCCATGATGTTACGTAGGATAAAGCCATTCTAAACATATATGTTATCAGTCGGATGACTTTTATTCAAGGGCTAAAAAATGAGTATATTTCAGCATTGTGGCTTCTTCAAGCACATGGTACATAGGTTTAAAAATTTGCAACAGCAGAGGATAGAATTGCCTCTTTTTTTTACAAGCTCTTGGTTAATATGGCTTCCCATTTGTGGCATATATCTTAAAGGGGATTTCCAAGGGTTTTTTTTTTTTTTCTTTAACGAGATAGACTGTTTGAAGATATTAATAAAGTAATACCCTGACCAATTTACCTTTATTGCTCCCACACAGAAGCTTGCTTCATTGCTGCTACCTAGTCCTTTCTTGATACACCAAAAAGCCCTCTCAGCCAAACATTGGTATACCAAAAAAAAAAACCTCTCAACCAAACACTGGTACATCATAACAACCTCTCAGCCAAACCCTGGTACACCATAAAAGCCCTCTCAGCCAAACCCTGGTACACCAAAAAAGCCCTTTCAGCCAAACCATGGTACACCAAAAAAGCCCTTTCAGCCAAACCATGGTACACCAAAAAAGCCCTTTCAGCCAAACCCTGGTACACCAAAAAAGCCCTTTCAGCCAAACCCTGGTACACCAAAAAAGCCCTTTCAGCCAAACCCTGGTACACCAAAAAAGCCCTTTCAGCCAAACCATGGTACACCAAAAAAGCCCTTTCAGCCAAACCCTGGTACACCAAAAAAGCCCTTTCAGCCAAACCCTGGTACATCATAACAACCTCTCAGCCAAACCCTGGTACACCAAACAAAGCCCTCTCAGCCAAACCCTGGTACACCAAACAAAGCCCTCTCAGCCAAACCCTGGTACACCAAAAAAGCCTTCTCAGCCAAACCCTGGTACACCAAAAAAAGCCCTCTCAGCCAAACCCTGGTACACCAAAAAATCCCTTTCAGCCAAACCCTGGTACACCAAAAAAAGCCATCTCAGCCAAATTCTGGTACACCAAAAAAAGCCCTCTCAGGCAAACCCTGGTACACCAAAAAATCCCCTTTCTGCCAAATACTGGTACACCAACAAAGCCCTCTCAGCCAAACACTGGCTGAGGTAGGTCACTGCTGCAGCCAGCAAAATCATTACCTAAAAAAAACTAATTTGTTTAGATAGGTTTTAAAGGGTATCCTGTATGTGTGCATGGTGAATAACACAATTTTTGACCATTATATGACCTTGTATCCTGTGACTAATTTAGACAAAAAGTGCTCTATGGTGAATATATTCCCACATTTTCACAGTATCTAATAAAAGTATAAACCAGAGTATGCTCACCAGACAGATGTGTGCAAAGAACCAGGCACAACTCTGATGGAAACAATTGACTGATGTGTTGGTCAGATCGTGGCTCCACCTGATTTCCATGAGTCTGTCCCAGGAGAGTGAGAACCACCATGGAAAAGCCGCTCTCTTGCCTAGAAAAACAAAGCATTATTACTGTGGGCGCTGCAAGGACTTGTATCCTGCACTTTTTGTTACCTCTAGGCTCTATCTCTTATTATGCAATTGACTCTGAGCTGGTGGGATGAGACTAGCTGATATGTATCCTATACAGAGCACAGCACAGAGGGATTCCTGCTCTTTATCCCGTAGCTAACACACATATAGAAGCAGCAGCATAGAGAATATTCTACAGCATTACTGAGCATTGTATATGTGAATTCAGCTCTGGGGGTGAGGGAAGAGACATTTTAGAAAGCTAGAATGATCTTTTTTTCCCCCCCTTCCACCTGTTTTCTCACTGTGGTGTTCACGCCTCCTTTCCTTTATTCCAACCTTATAGGGGCAAACACAATATGTAACCTGACACACACTATGGTAATCTTGTCATGCACTCTGGGGGGGGGGGGGGGCACAATTTTGGTGCAAGACCAATTCAGAAGGCAGGGTCACGCAGGGGAGAAGTGACTCTTAAGTGGAGAAAGAAGCCGAGTTTGCTAATATAATATATTGCAAAGTTTCTTATAGTCACTTGTGTCATTGATTTATCCAAGTTCTGTTCAAATTGTAGTCTTTCTACATAATGGGAATATGTAGTATAGTTGCCATCTTTGATGCCTTCCACTAGTTCAACAACAGAGTTCTGGTTAGATGTATAACATACTGTAGCTATAGGTATTGTCAGTGTCCTTTTGTATCATTCAGTTCAATGTTGTCTAATTTTTATTTTTTTATTTTCACAGAGGAAGAAGAGGAGCAAGTACCCACAGATGGTGGGACTTCAGCAGAAGCTATGCAAGTTCCTTATGAGGAAGGAGAGATGGAAGAAGATGAAACTATTAATGATGAGAACTATTTAAGTAAAAGACCACTGGATAGTCCAGAGGCGGAAATGCCTTTTTCAAAACGGCAACGGTTAGCCAATAATAAAGGAGATATTTTGGATGGAGCATTGGAACCAAGGGAGCCACTTAGTTCAATAAATACGCAAAAGGTGTCTCCAATGCTTTCACCCACTCATATACAGGACAATTCTGACTTGACTATTTCTTCTTCAGAACCAGTAATGCTTTCTCCTATTCTTAAACCTCAGACTCCCTCTTCAAAACCTTTAGAATCTAAAGCATTAACCTCTAAATCCAAATCGAAAAGTTCACCAGGACAAAAAACAAAATCTCCCAAATCCGCACCTTTGACTACAGTTCTAGGCAGTCCACTGCGGTCACCTAAAAATGCTCTAAAAGAGAAAAAGTCTCCTGGACGTGCCAAAAGTCCTAAGAGCCCCAAAAGCCCCAAAACGTCTGCCCCTGCAACCCAGCCAACTGTTAAGACAGAAACGCCCAGCCGTACACCACTCGCTGCTTTAAGTGAAAAGATTGGAAGAGAGAATATACAAGTAAAGCAAAATCAAACATCACAGGATTCTGAAAAACTAAATGCCGAAAATCCCTCAAAAAAACCATCAGTGACTGACAACACAATTGAAGATTCGATTGATGCGGTTATTGCACGGGCTTGTGCCGAACAAGAACCTGATCCATTTGAGTTTTCCTCAGGCTCGGAATCTGAAGGTGATGTCTTTACTAGTCCAAAAAGACTGACAATAGCAGAACCTAGTACTCCTAAGATTTCAGCAGCAAACAGTAGTCTTGGTAAAATATGTAGCACCCCACTACCTGCTTCAGGAGGTACATCCAGTTCTGATATTTCATGGACAATGGATGACTCAATTAATGAAGTGATTCGAAAGGTCAACCAGGAAACTCCACCCAGTATGTCTATAAGTCAGCCATGTTTTTCTTCTCCCTCTGCATCTCCTCCTACTCCAGAGCCACTTATAAAAACTTTTGAGGACAAGGCTAAACTAGCTTCACCAGTTGAGGGGAAAAAAAAGACAAAGAAAGAACTGAAAACCAAGATGAAGAAAAAGGACAAAGAAAAGCAGAAAGACAAAGATAAGAGCAAGGAAAAAAACAAGGACAAAAACAAGGAAAAGGACAAAGATGGTAACAAGGATTCCAAACTTCAGTGGAAGGATGCGATCAAGGATGAGGATGGTGAGATACCTAAGCTTAAGTCAAAGGACTTGAATGACTCTGAACAAAAATCAAAGCAAAAAGAGACCAGTGGGAAGAAAGAAAAAGAAAAACATAAAGATAAGAAGAAAGAAAAGGGTAAAAAGGAGAAAGAAAAGAAGGAGAAAGGAAAAGATAAAAACAAAGAAGAAAAGCTGAAAAATGCTCAATCAACGCCTCTTGTATTACCATCTAAAGACGTGTCACTGCCAATTCTAAGTACCCCCAATGCGGTTAGGCTGCCATCTTTAATGCCTTCCACGTCTCCACTGGTTCCAGAAAAAGTAACCGAAGATCGAGAGAAAACTAAAGAGAAAGACAAGAAAAAGGAGAAGAAAGAGAAGAAGAAAAAGAAGGACAAGGAGAAAGTGAAGGAGAAAGAAAAGGAGAAAAAAGAAAAGGAAAAGAAGGACAAAGACAAGGAAAAACACAAGCATGACAAAGTAAGGTGTTACCAATGTTATCTCTATTATAGACCATTTTGCAGTCATAAGGTGACCATATGTATTGAATAAAGTTAGCGGTGCCTGCTGACCCATCTAATCTATACAATGATGCCCTGACTCTCCCCTGATGGCAAATGTCGAGGTTAGGAAGAGATGGGCATGTTAAATTGTAACATGCCCAATCCTTTTGCCTTAAAGGGTTATTCTCAACATATTACCTGTTCTCAAGATATGTGATAATTTGCAGATCAGTGTGGGTTAAACCTGTGACTTATCTGCAGACGCGGGCTCTGCAATGACCTGTTATAATGGAGTGGTGGCCGGCAGGGCTGTATTTTGCCTTCATGCTGCCCTAGGCACTTTAAGTGGTCGCGCCCCTTAGTGACAACGTAAAACTGAGTTTTCGCACACGACATCTGTTTAAGGCAGATCTACTTTGTAAAACACTTGAAAACGTATCAATGAGAAACGAAGGGCACTAACCCCCCCCCCCCCATGGGGATCACCACAGGCACATCAAAACATAGCATGAGTATAAAATATTCCCACCACACCGTCCCCACTTATATACTGTGACTGTCACACTGCCCCTAATAAACTACACACTGCCCTCCCTTATAAATTATACCCACCACACCTTCCTTAATTATGAAATATGATCTGCACATTGTCCTCACATCATGCTGCCCCCCTCCTCACAATCTCCCATGCATGCTGCCCCCTCCTCACAATGTCCCATGCATGCTGCCCCCCTCCTCACAATGTCCCATGGATGCTGCCCCCTCCTCACAATGTCCCATGCATGCTGCCCCCTCCTCACAATGTCCCATGCATGCTGCCCCCTCCTCACAATGTCCTATGCATACTGCCCCCTCCTCACAATGTCCCATGCATGCTGCCCCCTCCTGACAGTGTCCCATGCATGCTGCCCCCTCCTCACAGTGTCCCATGCATGCTGCCCCCTCCTCACAGTGTCCCATGCATGCTGCCCCCTCCTGACAGTGTCCCATGCATGCTGCCCCCTCCTGACAGTGTCCCATGCATGCTGCCCCCTCCTCACAATGTCCCATGCATGCTGCCCCCTCTCCTCACAATGTCCCATGCATGCTGCCCCCTCCTCACAATGTCCCATGCATGCTGCCCCCTCCTCACAATGTCCCATGCATGCTGCTGCCCCCTCCTCACAATGTCCCATGCATACTGCCCCCTCCTCACAATGTCCCATGCATGCTGCCCCCTCCTGACAGTGTCCCATGCATGCTGCCCCCTCCTCACAGTGTCCCATGCATGCTGCCCCCTCCTCAGTGTCCCATGCATGCTGCCCCCTCCTCACAGTGTCCACATGCGTGCTGCCCCCTCCTGACAGTGTCCCATGCATGCTGCCCCCTCCTGACAGTGTCCCATGCATGCTGCCCCCTCCTCACAATGTCCCATGCATGCTGCCCCCTCCTCACAATCTCCATGCATGTTGCCCCCTCCTCACAATGTCCCATGCATGCTGCCCCCTCCTCACAATGTCCCATGCATGCTGCCCCCCTCCTCACAATGTCCCATGCATGCTGCCCCCTCCTCACAATGTCCCATGCATGCTGCCCCCTCCTCACAATCTCCCATGCATGCTGCCCCCTCCTCACAATGTCCCATGCATGCTGCCCCCTCCTCACAATGTCCCATGCATGCTGCCCCCTCCTCACAGTGTCCCGTGCATGCTGCCCCTCTCCATGAGCTCCTAATGCTGCCTTCCTCTTTTCCATAATGACACCTCCATGCTGCCCCACTCATCATACTAAGACCACCACACTAGCGCTTATGCTGAGACACACACACACACACACTACCCCACTCTTGATATTGAGCCCACACATGCTGCCCCTTCTCCATAATGAGCTCCCAATGCTGCCCCCCCTCTTATTCTGAGTACTTACACTCCCCCCCCCCCATCGATATTGTCATTTCTCTATCCCTCAACCCTTGTCCTCTGTCTCTAGCATTGGCCTCTCTCTTCCATTCCCCCAGCAGCAGCCTCTCTCCCCCCGCCTCCAGCAGCAGCCTCTCCCTCAGCATCAGCCTCTCTCCCCCCAGCATCAGCCTCTCTCCCCCCAGCCTCCCCCAGCTTCAGCCTCTCTCCCCCTAGCCTCCCTCAGCATCAGCCTCCCTGCTCCCAGCTTACCCCAGCATCAGCCTCTCTCCTCCCATCCTCCCCCAGCATGAGCCTCCTCCAGTATCAGCCTCTCTCCTCCCAGCCTCCCCCAGCATGAGCCTCCTCCAGCATTAGCCTCTCTCCTCCCAGCCTCCCCCAGCATCAGCCTCCCTGCTCCCAGCTTCCCCCAGCATCAGCCTCCCTCCTCCCAGCCTCCCCCAGCATCAGCCTCCCTCCTCCCAGCCTCCCCCAGCATCAGCCTCCCTCCTCCCAGCATCAGTCTCCCTCAGCCTCCCTCCTCCAAGTCTCCCTCAGCATCAACTTCCCTCCTCCAAGCCTCACCCTCCCCCTCCCAGCCTCCCCCAGCATCAGCCTCCCTCAGCATCAGCCTCCCCGAGCATCAGCCTCCCTCCTCCCAGGCTCCCCCAGCATCAGCCTGCTTCCTCCCAGGCTCCCCCAGCATCAGCCTCCTTCCTCCCAGCCTCCCCCAGCATCAGCCTCCCTCAGCATCAGCCTCCCTCAGCATCAGCCTCCCTCCTCCAAGCCTCACCCTCCCCCTCCCAGCATCAGCCTCTCTCCTCCCAGCCTCCCCCAGCCTCAGCCTCCCTCCTCCCAGCCTCCCCCAGCATCAGCCTCCCTCCTCCCAACCTCCCTCAGCATCAGCCTCCCTCCTCCCAACCTCCCCCAGCATCAGCCTCCCTCCTCCCAGCCTCCCCCAGCATCAGCCTCCCTCCTCCTAGCCTCCCCCAGCATTAGCCTCCCTCCTCCCAGCCTCCCCCAGCATCAGCCTCCCTCCTCCCTCAGCCTCCCTCCTCCAAGTCTCCCTCAGCATCAGCTTCCCTCCTCCAACCCTCCCCCTCCCCCAGCATCAGCCTCCCTCAGCATCAGCCTCCCCCAGAATCAGCCTCTCTCCTCCCAGCCTCCCCCAGCATCTGCCTCTCTCCTCCCAGCCTCAGCCTCTCCCTCTCCCCCCCAGCCTCTCCCCAGCCTCCCCCCCAGCCTCAGCCTCTCTCTCCCCCCAGCCTCCCTCTCCCCCCAGCCTCCCCCAGCATCAGCCATCAGCCTCTCTCCTCTCAGCCTCTCTCTCCCCCCAGCCTCAGCCTCTCTCCCCCCAGCCTCTCTCTCCCCCCAGCCTTAGCCTCTCTCTCCCCCCAGCCTCCCCCCCAGCCTCAGCCTCTCTCTCCCCAGCCTCAGCCTCTCTCTCCCCCCAGCCTCAGCGTCTCTCTCCCCCCAGCCTCTCTCTCCCCCAGCCTCAGCCTCTCTCCCCCCAGTCTCAGCGTCTCTCTCCCCCCAGCCTCCCTCTCCCCCAGCCTCAGCCTCTCTCCCCCCAGCCTCAGCCTCTCTTCCCAGCCTCCCCCCAGCCTCAGCCTCTCTCTTCCCAGCCTCCCCCCAGCCTAAGCCTCTCTCTCTTCCCAGCCTCAGCCTCTCTCTCTCTCTTCCCAGCCTCCCCCCAGCCTCAGCCTCTCTCTTCCCAGCCTCTCTCTCTTCCCAGCCTCCCCCAGCCTCAGCCTCTTTCTCTTCCCAGCCTCTCTCTCTTCCCAGCCTCCCCCAGCCTCAGCCTCTCTCCCCCCAGCCTCCCCTTGCATGATTATAGTGGACAAAAAGAAACATCGCAACGATCATCAACTAACCTGTAAGGAGCCCATACATTCTAGGCTCTCCCCTCCCCCATCACATACAGTTAGCACAGGCATTTCTGAGTATGCAGTGCGCCCCTCCCCCCCATCACATACAATTAGCAGTAAGCACAGGCATTTCTGAGTATGCAGTGCGCCCCTCCCCCATGACATACAATTAGCAGTTAGCACAGGCATTTCTGAGTATGCATGCAGACTGCATGCATACTCAGAAATGCCTGTGCTAACTGCTAATTGTATGTGATGGGGGGAGGGGCGCACTGCATACTCAGAAATGCCTGTGCTAACTATATGTGATGGGGGAGGGGTGCACTGCATCATGCAGTGCACCCCTCCCCCATCACATATAGTTAGCACAGGCATTTCTGAGTATGCAGTGCGCCCCTCCCCCCATCACATCACATACAATTAGCAGTAAGCACAGGCATTTCTGAGTATGCAGTGCACCCTTCCCCCCATCACATACAGATAGCACAGGCATTTCTGAGTATGCAGTGCGCCCCTCCCCCCCATCACATACAGTTAGCAGTAAAGCCCCCCTTCACATATAGACAGCTTATTACCTGCTCCCACCCCCCCCCCCCCCACCCCCCCCCCCCCCCCCTCCCCCCCCCCCCCCCCCCCCCCCCCCCCCCCCCCCCCCCCCCGGTGATTATCCTCCAGACGTCACACTGGTGCCTGCTGTGAGCTCTGCACAGGTTTGGATGCCCCAGCTCTTGGCAAGAAGCTGATTGGAGCGCGCGTGTTGTGACCCCGGAAATGCAGCTGTCGGCAGTTCCGGGTTCAATCAGCTCCCTGTGCCCGTTGCCTGCAGTGTATTTGTATCCGCTTTAAAGACGCGGATACATACAAATCAATAGAGGGGCGCCCGTGCGCCCAACACCCCCCCCCCCCTTCCCGCCGCGAAAAGACTGCGAATTTAGTGGGATAGGTAAAAAAAAAATTAAATTTTTTTTTTTTTGCTGCTAGAAGGCGCCGCCCCCCCGCATAGCGCCGCCCCAGGCACCGGACCACAGGTGCCTAGTGGTAAATACGGCCCTGGTGGCCGGGCTTGCATCCCATCACTACATTTGTTCTCTGAGACTACTTTAGTTGGCCGAACACAGTGCTTTAGTTCTAGCATTCCCATAGAAAGTGGAGAAGTGGCATGCATATATGGCCACCACTTCTTTCCAGCATGCATTGCATAACCCCTCTTTTTATGAATGGTGTGTGTCCCATCAGTTGGGCTCCTCACCGATTTGCATCAAGTGGAATGTTTCAAATAACCCTTTTAAAGGGAGTCTTTCAGCACAGAATGACTGTTCAAACCAAGTATAGGTTCTCGGGGCATCGTGGCATTGCCAAAAATTTAAGTGCACTTTCCCCCCCACCTGCCTGTTTTTAGTCTCACTGCCCTTCTCTGGCTCTATAAAAACGAAGGTCCATCAAAGAAGAGGCAGAGGCTGGAGATGGAGGGAAAATAAGCAGGCGGGAAGGTGCACTTAAATGCTTGGCCACGCCATGATGCACCTAGCGTCTAGACTATTTAACCAGTCATTCTGTGCTGACAGGTTTTCTCCTTTAAAGGGAACCTGTCAGGTGCCAGGAGCAGTTCTGGGTGTATATTGCTAATCCCTGCCTAATTGTCCCAGCCATTAGTAGCATAGATAAAGGGATCTTTAGAAAAAGTATTTCTAAAGATCCCATATGATATGCTGATGAAGTCAGCGACTAGTCGCAAGGGTGTTAGTTCCCTTGGCTAGTCGACCCCCTTAGCATATAAGCACACCCTTGTGGGCATATTAACATGCTAATTAATGCGCAGCATTAGAGGATGGTCGTGCTCCCCTCTCTGCTGCCATCATGTCCGATGCTGGACTTTGGCTCAATGCGCATGATTTCGGACTTTTGATCATTCACACTACACGAGTTTGAAGCCGAGACGCGTGCTTCTGACTTCATAGTGCACATGACTGAAAGTCTGGGATCATGCACAATGACATGAAATTCAGGAGTCGGACGTGATGGCAGCAGAGAGGTGAGCGCGACCATCCTCTAAAACTGCGCATTCATTAGCATGTTAGCATGCCCACAGGGGGCCGACTAGCCAATGGAACTAATGCCATTGTGACTCATTAGCATATAATAAAGTATTTTTAGAAATACTTTTTCTGAAGATCTCTTTTATCTATGCTAGTGTATACAGGGACGGTTAGTCAGGGATTAGCAATATGCACCCAGAACTGCTGGTGGATCTGGTTGCACATTGCACCTAACAGGTTCCCCTTAGAGGGACTCTCTAACTGTATAGGTTTCTGGCTGCGGCTAACTTCCCTCATGGCGAACGCATGCTCGCTTGACCCTGGATCCTGATGAATAGTTGTCTGGCCTGCTTCAGGGTCACTGGCCAGACGACGCAGCCATTTATAAATCACTCTGAAGTAGTGAACTTTACTATTTCCAGGCCCCAAATAGAAAACGTATTGTTCTTTATGTGTGACTTGGCTCCTTAAAGGCACCGTCACACATAACAAGATCGCTAGCGAGATCGCAGCTGAGTCACGGTTTCTATGACACAGTAGCGATCCCGTTAGCGACCTCGTTATGTGTGACACCTACCAGCGATCAGGCCCCTGCTGTGAGATCTCTAGTCCTTGCAGAATGGCCCAGGCCATTTTCTTCAAAGGCGATGTCCTGCTGGGCAGGGCACATCGCTGTGTTTACACTGTGTGACAGGGTCACAGTGACTGCTGAGATCGTTATACAGGTCGCTACTGCGACCTCTATTGTTCCTGCATCGCTGGTAAGATCTGACTGTGTGACATCTCACCAGCGACTTACCAGCGATCCCTATCAGGTCGCATCGTTTTCGGGGTCGCTGGTAAGTTGTTGTGTGTGACTGGGCCTTAAGATTAAAGTGAACCAGACAAATGAAGAAATGCTGTAATCCCAGATTAAATTGCCAGGGCTGGTCATTAGCCATCAGGAAGCCCCAGCAAAGATAAAGTGTAAAGCCTCCAGCACAAAGAATTGCCGGAATAAATGGACTTGTCCGGCCAAGTGCTGCTTCCATCCACCAGACTCCGGCAAGTTCGGATGTTACGCTGCTTCCCCTTAACATGACTGTCTCATTCCCTGGCGTTTTTGTGCTCTGCTGGGGTTTCGGAGCAATATGGAGTTAAAGCTTTATCAGTTGGTGCCCCGAGGTATGTGGCAAAGCGGCTAAATCCTTAAAGATTAGCAAAAAATGCAGCACATGGCCGTAAAGGGTTTATAAGACTACCATTATTAGTTCAGGTGAAAGGAGAGTTGCTTATACATTAAACTGGACAAATCCACTAACAATGTATTTTCAGGCTCTTACAAAGGGATGTCTTATTGCAATACATTTGCTTTTATGGCGATTTGGGAAGCTTAAAAGTGAAACCGCTCCTGGCCCCACTTTTATGCTTTCCCTAAAGGCCGCTTGTCCTTTTAACTCCTAATGTGCAGTTTTTACTTCTTTTAAAACAAAGAAAAAAAAACCTAAATAAGCCCTGGCATAGAAGTGCAGAATGTGATGAATTAAATGACAGTCAGGCCAAGCAGTGATTGAATCTTAATGAAAATGGAGATAACACATTAACACAGCAGCCGCGCTAATGAAAATGTAAATGAGATTTGTGTTTTGTGTAAATGATTACGGTACATTGTCTTCTTTTTTTTTTTTTTTAATATCCCATCTCCTAGCAGAGGGCCAGACTGCGCCCTGCTGAGCCGATCTCACACTAGGGGTGCACTCAGCCAGTGTGATCCTCGGGGATGCACTCACTAGCCAATAATACGAGCCCCTCTATATGTCGGGTACCATGCAATCTAATGCCAGGCAGGATACCTCCAGGACTGCTGTGTGTAGTAATGATGCTTACTTCTATAGGTGCACTAGCTGCTTACCGAAAACTATTCCGGAGGTTTGGGCCAAGCTGGGTTTTCACTGCACATCTGTAACCATTAAACGACCACAAGTCGGCTACATGTAAAGCCATTTGCTTATTTAAGGGGATTATGTTGCCAGGTTTTTGCTCGCTATGTGAAAGAAGCATGATGTAGGGGCAGAGATCCTGATTCCAGCTGTGTCACTTAAGGGGCATTTAGATTCCAAGGTAATCTTGAATGAGAGTTGTTAAAGTTTGTTTCACAATTAGGCGGCTTTCACACTACGTTTTTTTAACATTCGTCATGAGCGGTTTTTTAACTCAAAAACGGATCGAGTGCAAATGAGTTTTCGTTTCAATGCATTTGCAATGGACTTGTGTCAACATGCGTTAACATGCGTTTGCTTGCGTTATCGTGAGGATCCAGCGACTTAGTTTTTTAACTTTTTTCAAAAACGCTACTTGTAGCGTTTTTGAGCTGCGTCCAAATACTGTTTTTCACTGGATCCTGACTATATACTGCACGCAAAAGCATGTGAACGCTGGCATGCTGATAGACAGGATCCTGCTTGCTCTACTGAGCATGCCCAGAAACCAGCCTGGCGTGATCAGTCTCTCTCTCCCCCTCCCTCTCTCTCTCTTCCCCCCCTCTCTCTCCCCCGCCTGAGAGTGGCAGAACCTCATAACCAAGGTAAATATCGGGTAACCAAGCAAAGCGCTTCGCTTAGTTACCCGATGTTTACCTTAGTTACGTGTGCAGGGAGCAGGCAGCCCAGCTCCTAGCATCTGCAGAAGCTCGTAACCAAGGAAAATATCGGGTATCCAAGCAAAGCACTTTGCTTAGTTACCCGATGTTTACCTTGGTTACCAGCGTCCGCAGCTGTCAGATGCCAGCTCCCAGTCTATCACGTTCAGTTCCTCTCACTCCTGATCACATGACTTCAATGCCCGCCCATAAACTTCAAGTGACAGGATCCTGCAAAATAACACATGCGTTTGCATGCGTTTTTCTTTGTAAAAACAGGATCCACTTTTACAGCAAAAAAACGTTCATGACGCATGTTAAAAAAACGTAGTGTGAAAGCAGCCTTATCTTGCTGTGTAAACAGGCTGACGAAACGAGCAAAATATACATTCATTGTGTAAAATATGTTGTGCAGCACAAAGGATCATCGTTCTCATGGTGCATCGTACTGTGTAAACAGGACTGGCGGTGCCGAGGACCTTGGCAGCCTATGCACACTGAGTGATCTAGTATAGGTTGCTCAGTGCACATCCTTTTCTTTGGTTTCCCTGTGTACACAAGCATCTAAATGATTGTTAATCGGTAAGGCCGGTTTCTCACTTGCATTCAGCACAATCCGCCGCTATGGAGATCCATTAACGCACTGCGCTATTTTCCATAGACTTGTATTGACGACACACTGTAACGCAAGTGTCTGCGTTGCATCCGCTGGACGACGCAGTGTCGTTAATTTGACGCAGCGTCGGGCGGAGGGAACGCTACATGTAGCGTTTTTTGTGTCGTTAAAATATCGCACCTTGACGGATTCCGTTAGTATCCACCAAGGTGTGTAATGATTGTCTATGGCGGCGGATACTGCCGCAATGTGCCAAGTGGCGGAATCCGCTGACTGTTCCCGTTACGTTCTGCTGAGCATGCTCAGCATGTCCAGCAGAAGGATCTAAAATCGTTTAAAATCACTCCTGGTCTCTCTCCCCCCTCTCTCATACTCACCGATCACTGGCGCGGTGCTACACGGCTGTCACAAAGCTCTGGTGGCTTTTCCTCTTTTGAAAATGCCGGCCGCTCATTAATCCATCTCGTATTCACTGCTTTTCCCACCCACCGGCGCCCATGATTGGTTGCAGTCAGACCCGCCCCCAAGCTGAGTGACAGCTGTCTCACTGCAACCAATCAGACGCTGGTGGGCGGGTCTGTATCGTGCAGTAAAATAAATAAATTTAAAAAATCGATGTGCGGTCCCCCCCAATTTTGATACCAGCCAAGATAAAGCCACACGGCTGAAGGCTGGTATTCTCAGGATGGGGAGCCCCACGTTATAATATCCCCCAGCCTAACAATATCAGCCAGCAGCTGCCCGAAATTGTCGCATCGATTAGATGGGACAGTCCCGGGACTCTACCCGGCTCATCCCAAATTGCCCTGGTGCAATGGCAATCGGGGTAATAAGGAGTTAAATGGCAGCTTATAGCTGCCACTAAGTCCTAGGTTAATCATGGCAGGCGTCTCCCCGAGATACCTTTCATGGTTAACCTGCAGGTGAAAGTAAATAAACACAAACACCCGAAAAAATCCTTTGTTTGGAATAAAAGACAAAATAACACCCTCTTTCCCCACTTTATTAATCCCCAAATACCCCTCCAGGTCCGTTGTAATCCACACGAGGTCCCGCAACGCTTTCAGCTCTTCTACATGAAGCTGACAGGAGCGGCCACAGACCACGACCGCTCTCTGTCAGCTCAACGCAGCAACTGAAGTGAGCCGCGCGATCAGCTGTGCCCTCATTCAGGTGACCCGCGGACACAGCTCTAGGGTGGAGGACTGCAGCTGTGGCCGCGGGTCACCTGAGTGACGGCACAGATGATCGCGCGGCTCACTGCAGTCACTCAGGGGATTTGCGTGTGTCTCTCCCCTCTCCCCCTCCCTCCCCTCCCTCCCCTCCCTCCCCTCCCTCCCCTCCCTCCCGTCCCTCCCCTCCCTACCCTCCCTCCCCTCTCTCCCCTCTCTCCCTTCCCTCCCCTCTCTCCCCTCTCTGCCCTCCCTCCCCTCTCTCCCCTCCCTCTCCCCTCTCTCTCCCCTCCCTCTCTCCCCTCCCTCTCTCCCCTCCCTCTCTCCCCTCTCTCTCCCCTCTCTCTCCCCTCTCTCTCCCCTCTCTCTCCCCTCTCTGTCCCCTCTCTCTCCCCTCTCTGTCCCCTCTCTCTCCCCTCTCTGTCCCCTCTCTCTCCCCTCTCTCTCCCCTCTCTCTCCCCTCTCTCTCCCCTCTCTCTCCCCTCTCTCCCCCCTCCCTCCCCTCCCTCCCCTCCCTCCCCTCTCTCCCTTCCCTCCCCTCTCTGCCCTCTCTCCCCTCCCTCCCCTCCCTCCCCTCTCTCCCCTCCCTCTCCCCTCCCTCTCCCCTCCCTCTCTCCCCTCCCTCTCTCCCCTCCCTCTCCCCTCTCTCTCCCTCTCTCCCCTCTCTCTCCCCTCTCTCTCCCCTCTCTCTCCCCTCTCTCTCCCCTCTCTCTCCCCTCTCTCTCCCCTCTCTCTCCCCTCTCTCTCCCCTCCCTCTCCCCTCCCTCTCCCCTCTCCCCTCTCTCTCCCCTCTCCCCTCTCCCTCCCCTCTCTCTCCCCTCTCTCTCCCCTCTCTCTCCCCTCTCTCTCTCCTCCCTCCCCTCTCTCTCCCCTCTCTCCCCTCTCTCCCCTCTCCCCTCTCTCTCCCCTCTCCCCTCTCCCTCCCCTCTCTCTCCCCTCTCTCTCCCCTCTCTCTCCCCTCTCTCCCCTCTCTCTCCCCTCTCTCTCCCCTCTCTCTCCCCTCTCTCTCCCCTCTCTCTCCCCTCTCTCTCCCTCTCTCTCCCCTCTCTCTCCCCTCTCTCTCTCCTCCCTCCCCTCTCTCTCCCCTCTCTCCCCTCTCTCCCCTCTCCCCTCTCTCTCCCCTCTCCCCTCTCCCTCCCCTCTCTCTCCCCTCTCTCTCCCCTCTCTCTCCCCTCTCTCTCCCCTCTCTCTCTCCTCCCTCCCCTCTCTCTCCCCTCTCTCCCCTCTCTCCCCTCTCTCCCCTCTCTCCCCTCTCTCCCCTCCCTCCCCTCTCTCCCCTCTCTCCCCTCTCTCCCCTCTCTCCCCTCCCTCCCCTCTCTCTCCTCTCTCTCCCCTCCCTCCCCTCTCTCCCCGTGACGTGGTCCATTGGCCGCTTGTCACATCATTTGCACAAACATGCTGATGTCCAACGTGGCATAATAAAGCTGCAGATCTATATAAAAAAAATATAAAACTACAAAAGACACTTACAGAATTGCATGTGCATCTGCAGCTGATTAATCTCTGGCAGATCATGCCTAGTTTCAGCTAATGACATGAAAGCTTTTAAGATTACAGTTTACTTTAATACCAGACAGGAGTCCACCAAAAACCATCATGAATGACCATGTATCATTTACAATCATTAAAATGAATGAATAATCTGCCATTTGTGTTCTCTGCCATGTGTGTGGCCAGCTATGATCACTATGGGATAGATGGGCTTCTTAGCAGAGCTCCGATGTGCTATGGATTTTCCTCCTTGGTTATTCTAATCCCTGTGTTCCTGCAGCATACATTTGCTTGTGTTGCAGATTTAGTCTCGTAGAGTATGTCCATGTATGTTCTGGATGTTCACTGCCGATTTCACCATTTTTTGTGCAATACATTAAATCTATAGCAAAACCCTTGTGATTTAGTTTGGCATTTGCCAATGTATGATTACTACGGACTGGCTGTTTTTGTATTTACTAACTTTGTCTTCTAACTTCTAAATGTAACTTTGTTTTAGCAGGTCAAAGTGGAATTATCTATTCCTGCCCCTTCACCTGTGATTCCCCGACTGACGCTGAGGGTTGGTGCTGGCCAAGATACTATGTAAGTAATGAAGGGTGACAATGGGACAGCTTGTGTTATTTCCAGTGTTTCCTCCCCAAACCATATGTGATGACCATTATAGTGTAAAATATTATAAAGAGAAAATCATCAGAAAAAGGTCTGTTAAATCATTTTTTTTTAGCTAAATTAACTTTTACAAATTTTCAAAAATCTTCCCCCCCCCTATATCTCCAGCGTTTATTAAAAATAAAAACTAGAATCTTTGGAAATCTTCCAATTTTCACATTGGCCACTGCTGCGTTTAGACTTTTCCTATTGTTTCAAGACATTCACATGTACATTAGCCACAATAGTCTGACTCTGACACTATCTTTTGTATTGAAACATCTAATGAGGTCATTGTGAAAGGGGGAGGGTCACCTGTAATACCAGGGATTGTGATTGATGTCATTACAGTCTTTCCTCAGATAAGGAGCTTTCCAGCAGTTTCCTTTAAGCCCCCGTCACACATAGTGAGATCACTGAAACGTCACAGGTTTTGTAACGTATCAGCGACCTCGCCAGCAATATCGCTGTGTGTGACAAGCAGCAGCGAGCGGGCCGCTGCTGCGAGGTCGCTGATCGCGACAAAACGATCAGGACCATTTTTTGCTCATTGGTCTCTCAGTGTGCAGCACGCATCGGCGTGTTTGACGGCGGCAGACCAACGAGCGCCGCTTCTGAGTGTGCAGGGAGCCGTCGTTACACGGGTCGCTGATGGCTGGTCGCTGTGGAGATCTGCCTGATTGACAGCTCAACAGCAACCATGTGGCAACATTCCAGCGATCCCTGCCAGGTCGGATTGCTGGTACGTCGCTATGCGTAACGAGACCCTAAAGGGGGCTTTACACGCAACGACATTGCTAACGTTGGGGGTCACGGAATTCGTGACGCACATCTGGCCTCGTTAGCGACGTCGTTGCGTGTGACACATACGAGCGACCGCTAACAATGTAAAATACTCACCAAATCGTTGATTGTTGAATCGTCGTCCATTTCCCAAATGTCGTTGCTGCTTTTGGACGCAGGTTGTTCGTTTGTTCCTGAGGCAGCACACAACGCTACGTTTGACACCCCAGGAACAACGAACAACACCTTACCTGCGTCCTCTGGCAACGAGGTGGGCGTGTCTTTCATGCGGCTGCTCTCCGCCCCCCCGCTTCTATTGGACGCCTGCCGTGTGACGTCGCACAAACCGCCCCCTTAGAAAAGAGGCTGTTCGCCAGCCACAGCGACGTCACTGGGAAGGTAAGTCCGTGTGACTGGTCCTAGCGATTTTGTACGTCACGGGCAGCGATTTGCCTGTGACGCACAAACGATGGGGGCGGGTGCGATCGGCAGCGTCATCGCTAGCGATGTTGCTGTGTCTAAAGTGGCCTTTACTGAAAGGAAGTTGTAGTCTAAGGCTATGTGCGCACGCTGCAATTTTTTGTGACCACAAAAATGCAGCGTTTTTGGCCCAAACAAAACGCACAAAAAGGCACCCGTCGCAAAAACGCATGGTGCGCACATAGTCTAAAATAGCCCATTGGCTACTGTGAAAATTGGAATAATAACACTTATGATTCTTAATAAAAATTGTGATCTAGAAAACTGCCACATTTTCTCACACCTGCCTAAAATTTTTTTAGTTTTGTTGTTTTTTTTTGCAGAGTAAGGCCGGTTTCACACATCCGGCTTTTTGCCGGTTTGCCGGATCCGGCGCTCTCCCATACAGTGACTACAGTACAGTGACAGCGCAACAAGCGCCGGTCACGTGCTGTCATGTGACCGGCGCATGTGACCCGGAAGTTACAGCGCTGTCACTGTACTGTATTGTCTGTACGGGAGAGCGCCAGATCCGGCAAACCGGCGAAAAGCCGGATGTGTGAAACCGGCCTAAGAATTCTTTTAAAAACTATCAAAATGCATAGTTGTCCTTGTGGATGAAATAGAGAGTAAAGTGTCAGTCTTTGCTGATGATACCAAACTATGTAGGATATTAAAAACTGACCTTAATAGTACAATATTACAAAATGATCTAGATAAGATGTCGGTATGAGCAGATACTTTACAAATGAGATTTAATGTCGATAAATGTAGATTAATGCACTTAGGACGGAGTAATCCTATTGCTGCATTTATATTAAATGGAAGTAAACTCGGGACTACAGAACAGGAGAAGGACTTGGGTATTCTCATTACAAATAAGCTGAGCAGCAGTACTCAATGTCAGGCAGCAGCTGCTAAAGCAAACAAGATTTTAGGGTGTATAAAAAGAGAGGTTACATCCCGTGATCCCAACGTATTGTTACCCCTCTATAAATCACTTGTAAGGCCACATCTGGAATATGAGATCCAGTTTTGGGCTCCACATTAAAAATGATATTTAGAAGTTAGTCACTTCAAAGGCTGGTAACTAGATTATTGCAAGGAATGGAAGGCCTCCCATACAATGAAAGGTTGAAAAAGTTGGATTTGTTTAGCATAGAAAAAAGACGTCTCAGAGGAGATCTCATCTATATGTATAAAGACATATGTAGTCAATATAAAGGACTGGCACATGACTTATTCCTTCCAAAGGCAATAGCAAGGACCAGGGGACATACACTGCGAGTGAAAGAAATGCGATTCCGGCAGCTAAATAGGAAAGGGTTCTTCACAGTTAGAGCAGTCAGATTGTAGAATGCCCTACCGCAAGAGGTAGTAATGGCAGATACTATAACAGCTTTTGAAAAAGGGCTGGATGATTTCCTCAGTACACAAAACATTGTTGGTTATAAATGATTTTGTGACAAAATGTAGAATTGGTGGAGGAAGGTTGTACTAGATGGACCTAGATCATTTTTCAACCTATGTAACTCAATGACAAAAGCGAAATCTGAATCAAGTCAATATTTGGTGTGATCATCCATTGCCTTCAAAACAATAAATTCTTCTAGTTACACTTGCACAAAGTCAGGGATTTTGTAGGATTATAGTTAGATGTATGAGTAGCCAGTTATACCATATAGGTGATAATAATCATAATTTCATATGTAAGTTGAACCCAGTCATTAATGGAAACAGAAACCATTGTGTATGAGGCTTAAAACTGGGTGAGGAACAGACAAACTGACTGACTTCCACAACCTCAACTTTGTAGTAGTTTCATGTCACATTTCATAACAGAGCACAGCAACTACACCTAAAGTTATGATGCATCCATACGATGTCTCCCAGGCAAAAATTTCAGAGCTGACTGGGGTTTCAAGATGTGTGCTGTTCAAGGTCTTCTGAAGAAGCACCAAGAAAATGGCAATATTGAAGGTCATGTTCAGCCAAGGAAACAGTGCAGCAGATGAAAGACGCAATCATGGCTAATACCTCGCAAAATTGGAAGATGTCCACTTGTGCCACCAGGTCAGAACTTGCGACAACCAGTGAGACCCAGCTACGCTCATGTATTGTTTGGAGAAGCCTAGTCAGAAGTGGTCTTCATTGAAAAATTGAGGCCAAAAACCATACCTTTGACATGGAAACAAGACGAATTGACTCAAATTTGTCCAAAAACATTGGAACTGGTGAACAGAGAATTGGCAGCTCTGGATGCTCTGGACCGGTGAATCGAAATGTGAAATATTTGGCTGTAACTGAAGGTAATTTGTTTGCTGAAGGACTTGAGATAGGTATAATAATGAGGGTCTTCAGGCAACAGTGAAGCATGGTGGAGATTCCTTGCAAGTTTGGGGCTGCATGGTAGCAAATGGAGTTGGGGATTTATGATGTCCTCAGTGCAGAGAAATACAAGCAGATACCTAACCATCATGAGATCTCATCAGTGAGGCCTTTGATTGGCGCCAAACTTATTTTGCAGCAGGACAATGAACGGAAACATACAGAAAATGTCATTAAAACTACCTGCAGAAGATATTGTATTGTAAAGAAGAACAGAGTCCTGGAAGTGATGATATGACCCTCTCCGATCCCTGAGCTCTCGACAGTCTGTGGATACGTGAAGAGGCAGAATGATTTGTGTGGCCTACATCCACAGAAGATGTATGGTTAGTTCTTAGAAGTTTGAACATCTCCCTGATGAGTTCCTTCAAAATCTGCATGCAAGTGTACCTAGAAGAATTATGCAGTTGTGAAGGCGCAGGGTGATCACACCAAATATTATACTGATTTAGATTCTATTTCTTCATTCACTTTGAATATTTTAATTGATAAAAATAAACTATCAATACTTGCAATTTTTTTAACACTTTCGTAGCAGAATTTTTTTTTCGCATGTGCTTTAAACTTTTCTAGACTAAAAGGGATAAAAGCAAGGTCTAAAAGATAAGGGTCAGAAAATTGTATCAAAATCATATTCTATGCGGAGGACCAGAACTGCTTAACCCCTTCACGACCTTGGACAGATCTATCCGTCAAGGATCGTGTCCCGTTAAGCCCCGCCCCCTGCCGCGGGCAGGCGGCGGCGGTCGGCGCACACATCAGCTGTTTTCAACAGCTGACATGTGTGCCTGCTTGCCGCGGGTGGCATCGCTTCCACCCGCGGCCATTAACCCCTTAAATCTTGCTGCCAAAGTCTGGCAGCAAGATCTAAATGCGCGCGGCCATGTTTTTTACTTACCGCCACCCTCACCGGAAGTCACGTGCGTTATCACGTGACTATAGGTGGTTGCCATCGTAGCACAGGGTCATGTGATGACGCCTGCTGCTATGATGTTTCACTTTCGTTTTCCCTCGGCCGAGAGCAGAGGGAAAACTGAATCTGCTGTTTACAGCTGTTTACAGCTGTATAGCTGTGATCAGCAGATAGATAATAGCGATCGGATTGCTGATCGCTATAGCCCCCTAGGGGGACTAGTAAAATAAAAAAAAAAGTTAAAAAAAAAGTTTTAAAAAATAAATGAATAAAAAAAACAAAACCTAAAAGTTCAAATCACCCCCCTTTCTCCCCCATTGAAAATTAAAGGGTTAAAAAATAAATAAATATACACATATTTGGTATCGCCGCGTTCAGAAATGCCCGATCTATCAAAATATAAAATCAATTAATCTGATTGGAATTTTTTTGCCACTACGCCGTTTACCAAACGCCAAAATTACGTTTTTTTGGTCGCCGCAGGTTTTACGCAAAATGCAATAACAGACGATCAAAACGTAGCATCTGCGCAAAAATGGTACCATTATAAACGTCAGCTCGAGACGCAAAAAAATAAGCCGTCATTGAGCCATAGATCCCAAAAAATAAGAACGCTACGTGTTTCGGAAAATGGCGCAAAACGTGCGCCACTTTTATTGGACAAACTTGTGATTTTTTTTTTTAACCCCTTAGATACAAGTAAACCTATACATGTTTGGTGTCTACAAACTCGCACCAACCTGAGGCATCACATAGATACATCAGTTTTATCATATAGTGAACACGATGAATAAAACATCCCAAAAACTATCACACTTTTTTTACAGTTTTTCCACACTTGGAATTTTTTTGCTATTTTCCAGTACAATATATGGTAAAACCTATGGTTTCATTTAAAAGTACAACTCGTCCCGCAAAAAACAAGCCCTTATATGGCAAGATTGACGGAATAATAAAAAAGTTACGGCTCTATGAAGAAAAGGAGCAAAAAACAAAAACGCAAAAACGGAAAGTGCCCGGGGGCTGAAGGGGTTAAGCATTTTCACCAGTACACACTGTGTATAGTCACTGGTAACATGCCTATGACTCCATTTTACTTTGAAGCGAACATGGTGCTTAGTTGGATCTTCTGTTGGTTCTTTCTGTGGTATTGTAAACTAGATTTTCTAATGGCCACAAAAGGCTGCATTTAACTGACACCGTTAAAACCCAAGGTCATTGTAACCAAAGGGATCCTATGTAATGGAACTTTATCTTGTGGTCATCAACTTTTTCTTTCACATTGGATACGAAAAACAATCATCATTTTTCAGATGGTGCTAATTTTGTTAACCATTCTTCCAGAATTTTCACATTTAAAGAGGACCTGTCAAAAAAGTAAGCTAAAAAGAGGAAAGTTTTTGCTCTAGATGTTCCCCGGAGTATTCTGTTTTGATTTTAAGATTTTTTTTCCTTCGGATCGTTGCTCACAAGATATAATCATAGAGAGCCACCTTAACACGGACCTAGAAAATCCTTTCGATGCCCCTCACAAACGATCACGGGGGTACCATTGGGTTACAAATAGTGATGAGTGCGCATTACCATGCTCTGTGCTCGAAACTAGCAGGTTGGACGGGCTCGACTCAAGTACTGAGCATAATGGAAGATCTTCCAGAAAAATGCTTGTGTCCCAATGACTTCTATTATGTTCGGTACTCTCTTTGAGCACGTCCAAGTGTCCAACCTGGTCGTTTTGAGTACTGAGTATGGTAGTGCTCGCTAGTTACCATGGCAACTGATGGGTCTGCTGAAGGTCCCTTTCCCTGCCATCTATCTGTCTTGGTATTCCACATGTCAAAAACAATGTAAAAAACTCAAGTACCCAAGTGTCACTATTGCCCAGGCTTGCTATATGCATTGTGTTTTTTCTGCCTTCTTGAGAACAAGTCATGGTCCTGACTATCTGATTACAGCACTCACTTTGCCATTTACAATGGCCGCATTTGCCGACATACCAATTCTACAGCTGCCAAATAAGTATTTCAGGGAAATTTACTGGATTCAATTCTAATGCAATTAGACCTCATTTGGTTCCCTAAATAAATAAAAGGTCAATCTGCAAATTAAGCTTATCTCTGGCCACAGCTTCCATAAATTGTGTTTTAATGTTTTTTCCCAGATCTTATCCATAATGGGTTAGGTGGCGTTAGTTCATTTGGACTTAAAATATTTAAGACTGCTTCTTAATGTATTATTTGAACAGTGCATTACGGCATTTTCTCTGCAGTGTTATCAAGTCCCTGATCACTAATTGAGTTAATGCCACTAGGTCCTTAAGATATGGCATGTTCCGGACACTGAGGTGCTCCACGTACCTCTACACCTATTGTACCTTACCGCTCACATCACCGGTCTGTTCTCTGCAGCACTCGCCCAAAATATGAGAAAATATAACCAACAATTGTGTATCCAGTGGAATTGTACAGAACAGTTTGGGTCAGTGGCTTATTCTGATTATTTTAGTTTTTAATTGAAATTGGTTTAGAACAGATGATAAAATGACAATTAACTTCTAGTCCCGTAACCCTACCATTCCACCCCCACCACTCCTCTTTGTAAGGGGACACATACACACACACACACACACACACACACACACACACACACACACACACACACACACACACACACTGTTCGCCACTGAGCACTAAGTTGGGGTTCTGTGGGAATCCCCCAGAAAATAACCTCCAACCAAAGCCCCAAAATTGCTGTTCACTTCAGTGAAACCAATGCGTCACTATGGACACTCTGATCTCTGCGCTTTTTCAGACATGCACTAAAACATGGCAAACATCTGCACAATATTTCTATCCAGCTCATTTTTTTTGCTTTCTTTTTTTTTATTTTTTTTGTATTTTATATGCTGTGCCCTCAGACTGCTAAGAAGCCATTGCCCAATTCCGGACAGCCCCTTTAAGCTGGACCATTGATGACTCGCAGCAAATTTTATGACATGGGCTCAGTTTGAAGCCATAATCTTGATAAACCTAACAGATTTTTTTTTATTTTACTCCTATACTAAATGTTTGACTGGGTCATATAATTCAAAGTAGCAAAAGTGTCAAAGAATTGACAAGACACCGTAAATGAAATTAAATTTACTAGTATGGGCACTTAGATGATCTAATAGAAGGACCAGTAAAATTTTCTAAAGGGTTAAAAACACATGCAAATGTGTATTCGTAATGAAATATTATTATTTCTATTATTAATATTGCTATTTTATTATTGTTATTACTGTAACTATAATTATCACCATTAACTATTATCATTGCTATTATTGCCATTATTATTACTTTTATTATTGCTATTACTGTTACATCTATTGTTTTTATTATCATTGCTGCTATTATTGCTATCCTCATTACTATTATTTGTACTTTTATTACTGCTATTATCATTACAATTATTTTTATCATTAGTTTTATCATTACTATTATTTTTTATTTTTAGTATTGCTATTATTGTTACTATTGTAATCACTATTATCATTGCTGCTATTATTGCTATCCTCATCACTATTATTTTTACTTTTTTTACTGCTATTATTGCTTTTATCATTACTATTATTTTTACTATTATCATTAATTTTATCATTACTATTATAAGTTTTATTTTTAGTATTGCTATTGCTGTTACTATTGTTATCACTATCATTGCTTCTATTATTGCTATTATCATTACTATTATTTTTACTATTCTTGCTATTATTACTTTAATCGTTACTATTATTCTTGGTATTCTTACTTTTATCGTTACTATTATTCTTGGTATTATTACTTTTATCATTACTATTATTTTTACTTTTATTACTGGTATTGTGATCACTTATCATTGCTGCTATTACTGTTACTATTACTGCTAGTATTACTATTAGTGTTACTTTTACCATTCTCACTGTTATTATTACTTATCATTGCTGCTATTACTATTATTGTTACTATTATTACTGCTAGTATTCGTGTTACTTTTACCATTCTTACTGTTATTATTACTTATCATTGCTGCTATTATTGTTACTATTATTACTGCTAGTATTAGTATTACTTTTACCATTCTTACTGTTGGTAGCACTTTTTCTCCTACTATTATTATTCTCCTAGCTCAGCTATATAAGTTGTATGTTTTGAACCAGTAACTCTTTGCTATGTATTGACATGATCGTGTGTAACGTCTCCATTCTTCTCACCGGCCTGGTTATTCAAATGGCAGCCACTACAATGTTTACATCCAGAGAAAAAAAGAATCGGGATCATTAGACTACCCCTATGGTCATATCCCAATTGCCTTTGCCCTTAACCTTGGCTCCTTTAGTGTTTGGGCAAGGATGGGTGGCTTCCTATTGACTTGTCAAGCTGTTGGTTTGCATTCCAGTCCAAGCATTTCATGACCTAGTCCATTTAATCCACTGTTATGTGGTGGTGAAACAGGTAAAGGAATCCTGCTGAAAATCCCTCCTTCTGCACGTTTTTATGAATGAGGCCAGTGTGTGCAGCAGTTAGAGCAGCGTGACCAAATCCCCCAGAAAAAGTAATGCTAGCAGCATGGGGCTATTGTGGGCCGCAGCTGTGGGCGGTGTTGGTTACTCCACTAGAGATTGCTCATTCAACAGAAGCCCATGAAGGAGAACCAGAAGTGGAATTAATTCAGGAGGAAAAAATGATACTACAGGGGAGGAATGTGGGAGACCAGACCAGTGTATGGGGACAGTCACACAATGGGCTGCTGGCAGCGACTGTCTGTGTTTATTGCTGCACTAATGGGCCTCCAAATTATTTTACAATGTGGAATTTGGTGGTTTATTACTTAGAAATGAAAACTGTTAACAGCTGGAGAGCCGCATTAAAGACTGCTGAGTGACTCCATAAAGCTGAGATGGTAGCTGTGCACTGCGCATAGCACCAGGTTACCCATCAGGTCAGAGGCTTTTAGAACTGGCACCAGCTATGAATCTGGGGCTTTAATAATAAGCGACTTAAGAGGAAAGAATTCAATGAAATCTCTGATTTCTCCTTTGAATGTTATGATAAATGCTTCTATCGGACACCGCCTGCTGCAGGTAGCTAGAAGCTGAAGGCATTTTTGTCTTCATTGGCTCCAAACCCACAGAAATTATTAATGTAGCCTTCTCCAGAAAGCAAGCGGCACTGGAATGGGAATCTAATTACTGCAAATAAACAGAGGGTCTAATAACGGTGACTGTGAATCCTAAGATGACAAATGGTGGTCATATGGTCATCCCCGAGACATATTTTACATATAAGAAAGGAAAGTGCTGTCTTGTCTTCTCCAACCCTGTAGTTATTATTGTTTGGGGATTTTTGTTTTTACTGATCCACTGGTAAAGCGGCATTTGTGATTCTTCTATCAAGATATTTCCAGCTTTTTTTCCCCCCACGGATTAGTGGGTCAGTCTTTTCTTTCTTTCTCTCTCTCTTTTCTTTTTTTCTTTTTTTTTCTTTTTTTTTTCCCTTTCTCTTTTCTATCTTTTCTCCTTTGTGGCTCTTTCACTGTCTTTTCCTTCATCTCTTTTTGTCTTTTCCTCTCTTCTGCACATGCTTCACTTTTTCCGGGAGCCTGCGCTCTGGCTTTGCCTTTTCTAGGGTCCTTCGCTCCGGCTTGACCTATTCCGGGCGCCCGAATTCTGGCCTTGCCTTTTCCGGGAGCTTGCGCTCTGGCTTTGCCTTTTCCGGGAGCCTGCGCTCTGGCTTTAGCTTTTTCATGTTCTGACTTTTCCAGGCCCCCATGCTTTGGCTTTGGCATTTCCGGGCCCCCATGCTTTGGCTGTGGCTTTTCCAGGCCCCCACGCTCTGGCTTTTATTTTCCCCCTTACTTTGTTTTTAATTTTACTTCTCTATGTTGTTCTTTTTTTGTAATTTTGAATTAAATGAAACATATCAGGATTTACTTATCAGCCTCTTAATACACCCTTTAAACAAGCTTGTATTATCGCTAAATATATGCTTTGAAAAAACATGTTTAATAGTCCCTGCTCTTCTTGCGGTCATCAGACTAGAGCGGGACTGCTGCTGTGCAGTGGGATCACTCCCATAGCAATGTGACTGACATCCCAGGCCTCCTCTGTCACCTACCTGCACACTGTGATGTCAATCACAGCTTCCATCATGCATATCAAAGTTTTATTAAGAGCAGCTTTAATTTCTTGCAAATCTGACCATCCGTTGTGAGTGATGGATCGGGAGAACATGACGGCCGGTACACTTGGAGTCATAGGGCCTGAGACCTGGTGTAGACTGTAGCTGACTGTAAGGACGAGAGCAGGAAGCGTTGTAACTGCTGAGGTTACACTGTTCAGGAATTTGTTTTGCTGCCAGCCAGAGATCTGGTCTGAGGAAGGAAGTATTGAATTAGCAAATATTTGTAATGTCTTTAATGTAAGGAGCTGAAAGACTTAGACACCCCTTCATCTTTGAGATAAAAGTTATCAGCACTAAATAGGCCTCTATTAATGTTCATTTGAGTAGTTCCCACATGTCAACTTAAAGACTCCAGTGTATTCAGGAATTTATTTTTGTCTGTTCAGTAAATCTTAATACATTTCCAAATATGTTCAATGTGAGTTTTATTTTTATAGAGTAAACTTATTAACTGGACACGAAGTAGTTAATCTATACCTGTTTCGTATTGTGAAGACGTGCACCATAAGGGATAGGAATCTTCTTTGCTCACATTTGTGCGGATGATGTACATGGTTTATACTACCCCACTGTACTCGGTAGTGATATCAGACTGAATCGTGCAGTGCAGCTATAGGCTGCGCAAGTCATCATTCCATGGGTAGAGCTTAACAAAAGCTCAACGCTTTGATAAATTGGCACTTTAGTTCTCATTCCTATAAACCTGCTATTAGTGAGCCTTTTACCTGTAATGCTACCTGTAGACGAACAATAAAAAACCATTAGATAAAGGTTTGCCTGAGATCTCATCCACCACAAGGCATGCAAGGCAATATGATGAGCATAAAAGTGTATATGCATATATAATTGGATGCAAAAGTTTGGGCTTTAAAGATGACACATTACATTTTTTTTTACATTTTGAAAAGTAATAAAGGAAAAATCCAGCCTCCCCTATCCTTGTGCCAAAAACAATCAGCCATGGGGCCTTCTAAGTAGCTGCCTAACACTGAAAATCAAAATGTTGGAGACCCATAAAGCAGGACAAAGCTATAAGAAAATAGCAAAACGATTTAGGTTGTAGGAAATGTAATTAAGAAATGACAGTTAACAGGAACTGTGGAGGTTAAACTAAGGTCTGGAAAACCAAGCAAAATTTCTGTGAGAGCTGATCGTGGGATTGCTAGTGAGGCAAATCAGAATTCCCTGCTTGACTGCGAAAGACCTTCAGGAAGATTTAGCAGACTGTGGAGTTGTGGTACATTGTTCTACTGTTCAGAGACACCTGCACAAATATGTCCTTCATGGAAGAGTCAGAAGAAAACCTCTCCTGCATCCTCATCATAAAATTCTGCATCAGAAGTATGCAAAAGAACATTTAAACAAGCTTGATGCATTTTGGGAAGAAGTCCTCTGGACTTATGAGGTTGAAATAGACTCTGTGCCACAATGATGTGGAGAAAAAAAGTGAACATAATTTCCGAAAAAGAACATATCGCCAACTATTAGCCATGGGAGTGGATCAATGCCAATGGCACGAGGAACATTTCACGGGTAGAGGAAAGAATGGATTCAATTAAATTTCATCAAATTCTTAATGCGAACAAAACACCATCTGTAAAAAAGCTGAAGTTGAAAAGAGGATGGCTTCTACAAATAAATAATGATCCTAAACATAAGTCCAAAATCTGCGACAGGCGACCTCAAAAGGCGCAAGCTGAAGGTTTTACAGTTCCCTGATCTGAACATCATTGAAAATCTGTGGCTAGACCTCAAAAGAACAGTGCATGCAAGATTACCCAGGAAACTCCCAGAACTCGAAGACTTTTCCAAGGAAGAATGGGTGATAATCCAATTGAAGTGCTACCTCACTCACAGCTGGGTAAATACACTGCCACGGCCCTTGTCGGCTCCAGGGTACTTCGCTGAGCTGTACCGATATACACTGCTGCAACCCGTCTCCTACCACACCTCCTCACTGGGCAAGACCTTAAATATCAGAAACTATCACATTTGCTTTCAGTTATATGTCCTGGTGGCTGCGGGTTAATTTTGCTCAGTACATTGCTTTTGGCTTCAAAATCTTGGTTCCATGTTCCCCTTACAGTTGTGTACGTTCCTTGGCACAATTCATATCTTATGTGGACACAGCCTATGAGATGGGGTCTGAGACCGTCCTTGCTGTCCTATGCCGTGTGTGGCATATTTGCTTTCTGCAGGCGTCATGCAGTGACACATTACACAGAAGCTAATACAAGTTGCAGCCTACAGTGGAAATAGAAAATATATATTTTACAAGAGTTATTTATTTTTAATATATAATGATAAATACATTTTGTTAAATACAAATATGTTGACACATACCGTCTTAACTTTGTTCTTAACCATTTTGTGTTTTTCCCCCCTTTCTCTTCTCAGAGTTATCAGTAAAGTGGTTTCTGCTCCAGATGCCAAAACTGCTCCTCCACCTTCCTTACCTAAATCTCCTCCGCCCGTCCCATCTCCGGCTCCCGCACCAGTTCTTGTCATCCCACCTCCCGTGCCCGCGCCCCCCGCGCCAGCGGCAGCATCACCAGCTCCGAATCCAACTCCGGCTGCTCCTGGACCAAATACTGGCAACTCTAAAACCCCTTACAGAAGTGTTGTCACAGAGACAGTCAGTACTTATGTGGTAAGTGCAAACCCCCTTACTATTTTTTGGGGGGTATTGTCCTAATTTCTGTGCCCTTCTAAATTTTAAAGTAAATTTTATTTGTCTGCCATTATCTCTTAAGTTACACCATACTCTCCTCACAATATTCCTCCATATATAGAGGTCACCATACAAACAGCGGTTTAGTGTTCCTTGACGCTTAAAAATTGGGTGCATGATTGGATCCATTGTTTTGTGCTAAAACGATGTTGATGGATCTACTTTCTCGTGATGCCTTAATTATATGAACCAAGAAATGGTGCTTTTGATATGGAGCAATAAAATTGTACTGTTGGATGTCCTTACTCTGACCCTGAAGCCAGTCTGTCTTCAGGGTTCACCCCCTATAAGCTGCTTATAGAGCTACATAGGTGATGGGGAGGGCAACAGAAAGATGCCCAGATTCGTCATGTAGGTTGGATGACCGAAGAATCCAAGTATTAATCTCTTAGGCACCACCATCGTAAGTACTCTGCGGGAGGTCCCTTCCCTTCTTGGGAACCTCTGTCGTAAGCCACAAGGGAGGACTCTAGTTTTCTGAGCTGTTTGCCAATAGAGCCGAAAAAGAAAATCTTATTGCCTCAATGAGGTAAATGGAGCCCTATAGATGTGACGTATGTTCCCAATATGGGGCTTTACAGCAATCTGCACAAAGCCTAAAAAAATGAGCCGGTGCTCTACGAATGTGGATACAAGTGTGGTTTTCAGCACTTCTTTCTGGTGACTTGCCCTGGACCGCACTCAGCCTGTGATATAAGCCGTCCCAGCCTTCATCGTTAGTTTCACCAGCGGAGATGATAATTCTAGGTGGCAGAGCAATTTTAACTGACTGGATTTAGCCAATTATCCAGCATGAGGGGGCCAGTCTTCTGGATTTGTTTCACTTAGATTTTCATTCAGAGTGACAAAGATGTCATAAAGTAAATGGAAAGTTACTGAGTAACAACATGTTCTACCCTTGATCTTATCAGCAAGTTGAACTGGAGACTTTGGCTAATAAGTAAGGATGTAATAAAAGTAAAAGTCTTACACTATTGTGCGTATGTAATTGCTAGGACTGTGGTAACTTTTGTATGGCTTGGCTTGACCCTCAGGTCATCACTTTATTTTAAAGGGGTATTCCCATCTCCCAAGATCATATCCCAATATGTAAAAGGTGTAATAATAATAATATTAGCAAATATTTACAATTAGAAATGTAGAATAGTTCTCCTGTTATAGCCATGGTTATGACTATGAACAACTAACTGTCTCAATGAGTGGACCTAACCATTAATACCTAAGCTGCAATGCCCTGCACATGAGTAAGGGCTGGTTCACACTAAGCGACAGCGACAACGAGGTCGCTGTTATGTCACCATTTTCTGTGACATAATAGCGACCTTGTAAGTCGCTGTTATGATCGCTGCTTAGCTGTCAAACACAGCAGCCGAAGCAGCAATCATAACCGCGAGAGCAGGGAGCCGCGCACACTGGCTCCCTGCTCTCCTAGCTACAGTACACATCGGGTTAATTAACCCGATGTGTACTGCAGCTACATGTGCAGAGAGCAGGGAGCCGCGCACACTGCTTAGCGCTGGCTCCTTGCTCTCCTAGCTACAGTACACATCGTGTTAATTAACCCGATGTGTACAGCAGCTACATGTGCAGAGAGCCGGAGCCGGCAGCACAGGCAGCGTGAGAGCTGCGGAGGCTGGTAACTAAGGTAAATATCGGGTAACCACCTTGGTTACCTGATGTTTACCCTGGTTACAGCGTACCGCAGCTGCCAGATGCCGGCTCCTGCTCCCTGCTCGCTTCATTTCGTCGCTCTCTCGCTGTCACACACAGCGATCTGTGTGTCACAGCGGGAGAGCGCCTTTGAAGAAAACGAACCAGGGCTGTGTGTAACGAGCAGCGATCTCGCAGCAGGGGCCAGATCGCTGCTCAGTGTCACACACAGCGAGATCGCTAATGAGGTCACTGTTGCGTCACCAAAACCGTGCCGTAGCAGCGATTTCGGTAGCGATCTCGCTATGTGTGAAGCACCCCTAAGAGACATGGCTATATCAGGAGAACTAGACTACATTTCTAATTGGAGGTATTTGCTAATATTTTTATTATTACGCCAACTACATAGTTGGATAGGATCTTGGAGATGGGAATACCCCTTTAAAGTAAACTGGGTCAAGCCTAGCCATACAAAAGTTACCTCAGTCCTACCAATTTCATACGCACAATAGTGTAATCCTTACTTATTAGCCTAAGTCTCCAGTCTCTTACCTTATGTGCAGGGCATTGCAGCTTAGGTATTCATGGTTATGTGTATGTGTGTGCCATCTGTGTGACACGTACTGTAAAAAAATGCATGACACTGAAATTAATGGTTTTTAGGTGTTAAAGATGTGCAAAGAGAGATTGATAGAGAGATAGCTAGATGGATTGTACAGATATCAACCAAATAAATAATGAAATTAAAAATGGACGACCTCCCCCCATTTTTGATAACCAGCCAAGGCCCCCTGGATATTAATCCCTTCCCAGCCTAAAAATAGCAGCACCACAGCCGCCCCAGAAGTGGAACATCACGAGATGCTCCAATTCTGGCGCTTCGCCTCACCTCTTCTTGATGCCCTGGTGCATTGGCAATCTGGGTAATGGTTTGTGGGGGTTGATTTCAGCTGTGTATTGTCTAAAAAGATAGCTGACCTCAAGCCCTCGTGTTAGTAATGGAGAGGTGTCTATCAGACACCTCCATTACTAACCCAGTAATAAAAAAAAAAAACACACACACAAAAAAAAAACCTTAATTCAAATAATTACACCTTGGAAATTTTCCCTAGTTCCTCACTTTTTTACAAATAAGATCAGGTAATCAACCATAGTCCTGCAAATCCGTCGTAGTCCACCAATGGAACCCTGAAAACATACACAAAGAAATAAAACAAAAGAAGACACTTACCCTTGTTCAACACTTTATTAAAAAAAAATTCCCACACAGGCCTGACGTAGTCCAGCGTTTCTGATGACCCAAGTCTGTAGAGCAACTTTTTGACACTCCATAGACTTTGCTAACAGACACTTCCAGGTCCCGTTGTGCTGCACGAAACCCTGCGATTTTTGAAGACCAGTGAGACCAGTAACGTTATTGCTCTTCAGAGTCATGAACAGCATAACCCAGAACGTCTGAAAAGTAGTAATATTATCAATGTCACCGATCTTTAGAGGCACGGTGTCCGTACAGCGCAGCGTGACTCGGAAGTGCCTGTAAGCAAAGTCTATGGAGTGTCACAACGATGCTCCATATACTTTGTTCGTCGGAATCACTGACCTATGTCAGACCTGCTTGGGGATTTTTCTTTTTATAAAGTTGGGAAGTATCTTTGTTCTATGTCTCTGTGTTTGTATGGGTTTTTTTTTTCAAGGTTTCCATTTGTGGACTATGGCGGATTCACTGGATTGCGGTGAACCTTGGTTAAGTATTTATTTTTTGTGTGTAAGAAAGTGGGGAACGAGGTAACGTTTCAGGGAGTGTATATTTTAGTAAAGGATTTTTGTGTGACTTTTTTTTTTTTTTCTCTTGATTACTGTGTTACTAATGGGGGTATCTGATAGACACCTCTCCATTACTAGTGCTTGATGCCAGCTGTGTTTTTGGAAATTTCACAGCTGTCATTAACCCCAAAAACCATTGCCCTGATGGTCACCGCACCAGGGCATCAGGAAGAGCTGATGCAAAGCGCCAGAATTGGAGTATCTCGTGATGCACCACTTCTGAGGCGGCTGCTACTGGCTGGTATTTTTAGGCTGGATGAGCCCCAATACCCATGGACCTTACCAGCCTGATAATATCAGCCCCCAGCTGTCTGCTTTACCTTTGCTGGCCATCAAAAATGGGGAAGATCCCACGTCGGGTTTTTTTGGTTTTTTTTTTCATAATTTAGTCAGTTACTATCTATACTATATATTTGTCCTGTCCATCTCGCCACCCATTTTGCTGTCTTATCTCTATATCATCTTTGCACATCTTTAATACTTAAAAATCAGTAATTCTCTGGATGCATTTAATTCTGGTCCTTGGCACACAGATGCCATCAGTGTGCTGTACATGTTTTTCCCAACATTGAGATTTATTATCTATCCGCTGGATGGATGATAACAATTTTGATATGGGGTGTGTTCAACTACTTGGAACAGAGGGAACCCCTTTCTCCCCCCTACCTGATCAGAAAGGTGGCACCGATCACCTTTAATTTATTTGGTCACTTGTCTGTTTTTCGGCTTATACTGGAATGATAATCTGGTTATTCTTTTTGCAGATCCGCGATGAGTGGGGAAATCAGATATGGATATGTCCAGGTTGTAATAAGCTTGATGACGGCAGTCCAATGATTGGCTGTGATGGATGCGATGACTGGTATCATTGGTAAGCTCATTATATTTTGGTTCGGCTAAGTGATTTCCTGCTTTTTGCCATATGGATCTTGCCATGATGACCTTTATTTTGGGAAACAATATCCATACATTAGTAGAGAATTCAATATAGTATATGGAAAAATCTATTCATTAAGAGTCATTACAGAATATCACAAAAGTGAGTACACCCCTCACATTATTATAAAAAATTTTATTGTACCTTTTAATGCAACAACACTGGAGATATGACACTTTGACACAATGCAGTCAGTATACAGCTTGTATAACAGTGTAACTTTTGTGTGCCCTCTAAATAACTCAACACGCAGCCATTAATGTCTAAACCACTGACAACAAAAAGTGAGTACATCCCTAAGTGACAATGGCCAAATTGACAAAAGTGTAAATATTTTGTGCCTCCACCATTATTTTCTAGCACTGCCTTAACTCTCTTTAGCATGGAGTTCACTAGAGCTTCACAGGAGCCACAGGAATCCTCTTCCACTTTTCCATGATTACATCACCGACTTGGTGGATGTTAGAGACCTTGCCCTTCTCCACCTTTCATTTGAGGATGTCCCACATATGCTCAATAGGGTTTAGGTCTGGAGATTTGCTTGGTCAGTCCAGCACTTTTACCCTCAGTTTCTTTAGCAAGGCAGTGGTCATCTTGGAGTTGTGTTTGGGGTATGCTGGAATAGTACACGGTTTCAATGATTTGCTTTAGAATATCACAGTACATGTTGGCATTCATGGTTTCCTTAATGAACTGTAGCTCCCCACAGCTGGCAGCACTCATGCGGTCCCAAACCATGATGCTCCCACCACCATGCTTGACTGTAGGCTAGACACACTTGTCTTTGTACAACTCACCTTGTTGCTGCCACACACGCTTGACACCATCAGAACCAATTAAGTTTTTTGTGGTGTAATCAGACCATAGGACATGGTTGCAGTAATCCATATTCTTAGTCTGCTTATCTCCAGCAAATTGTTTGCGGACTTTCTTGTGCATCATGTTTAGAACAGACTTCATTGACAGCCATGCAGACCAATTTGATGCAGTGTGCGGAGTATGGTCTGAGCGCCCACCCCTTTAACCTGTGCAGCAATTCTGGCAGCATTCATACATTTGTTTTGAAAATATAACCTTTGGATATAACACAACACATGCACTCAACTTTCTTGGTCGACCTTTGCGAGGCCTAATCTGAGTGGAACCTGTCTTGTTAAACCACTTTATGGTCTTGGCCACTGTGCTGCAGCTGAATTGCAGGGTGATGGCAATCTTTTTATAGCCTAGGCCATCTTTATGTAGAGCAATACTTCTTTCTTTCCGATCCTCAGAGAATTATTTTCCATGAGGTGCCATGTTAAAATTTCAGTGAGCAGTATGCGAGTGTGTGAGCGATAAAGGCAAATGTAACACCTGCGACCTTGTAACACTGATGAGTCACATGACACCGGGGAGGGAAATTTACAGTACAAAATTTGCAGGAGTGCTTTTGTCACCATATTACATTTGCAGAGCCCCTTAATGCAGAGGAGAATTCCTCATTTACCCCCTTAATTTTCTTCCCCGCTCAACCTCTCCCATGAAAAAAACTGACCCCATTTTTGAGACTCTATTTCAAGGCATTTATTATGGGATGTAGTGACTATTTTGACCCCAAAAGTGTCCCGAAAATAATATGTAATTAGGGTATTTTTCTTTTTGACAGTGACTGTGTCTCGGATGCATATTCACTTTATTCTTTGGCTTATTGTGATTATCAAATTTGTATAGTTGTGTTTGTTTTTCTATGTTTGCGCAATAAAAATACTTGGCTAAAAACAAAAATAGTTTTGTTCTGCCAGATTTTGGAATAGATAACCTTCTGTGTCGATGGCGCTTTATAGGTTTGTTTTCGATTTTTTTTTTTTGTTGGATGAGTTGTTGTTACTGGTATCAGTTTCAGGTGCGTGTGACTTTTTGATGGTCTTTGAGCCATTATTTTGCAAGAACCATAACTGTTATGTTTTTGTTTTTTAATTTTTTCCCACTAACTCCCCCCCCCCCCCCCCCCAAAAAAGGAAAGACTTTTATTGAAAATGAATAAAAGAAATGTTTTCGTTACTACTTTCCTAAATTTTTTATTACTTTGCCAGTGTGATTCACTCCAATCCTTACACTTCTGTTTAAGAACCATGAGGAGATCACACAAGATCTCGTCTTTTCCCTCTTGCAGTCTATCCGCTCCTCTGCAGCCTTCCCTCTAGTGTTGCATACTGGCAGAAAGGGGGGAGGGGTATTTAGGAAGACTGTATCTCAGGATTGATCACAGCTACAGAAGCAAACCAAGGCTCGTTATGAAATACGATCTGGCCATTAATGACCATATCCTGGCTACAGAAATGATTTAAGTCCAACACTCATTTTAAATCTGAGAATCTCTGCTTCAAAGGAGCCCTGGATCGCTTCTGTGGCTAAGATACGACCATTAGTAGCAAGGTTGTATCTCATAATAACCCCTGGATCGCGGATGAGGGGTGACCATTAGTAGCCATGAAGTATCTTCTATTGAGCCCTGGATCGCTTCTGTGGCTAAGATACGACCAGTTGTAGCAAGGCTGTATCTCCTAACCCCTGGAACGCTTACATAGTTGAGTGATGGTCATTCGTAGCCAGGACATATTTCATAAGCCTTGGTTCGTGGCTGTACGGTGGCCACTATTTACCAGGGCCTATCTTGTAGATCTTTGGCTACTGAAGTGCCAACCTGCAAGCACATATAAGATATGTCCTTGGCAGGGAAAGGTTAATAGGAGCATTTTTTTTTCTTTTTTTTATCTCGCTGGCTAGTCCAGCCTCTTGTTTTGATGACTACCTTGCTATAAAATGCATGCTTTTATTTAGTTTGCGTGTTTTCCCTTAACCAGTACACTGTGAAGTGAGAATTGCTCCCCATATGTGCAAATCTCCCAAGTAAGGAGCTTGGTCTGGGTTGAGATACCTGAAAATCTCTTGGTCAGACTTCGCATTTATAAACACAATGCTTATTCTACACCTTAAAATATACTGATAATGGTCAGGAAGCTAAGAGGCTTTGTTTATCTGCACTGTGCAAAACCGAAGTAATACTGATTGACAGGAAACGTAGACTTGCAGAGATTGACCAGAGATCAGCCGCATCCTATTTTAATTCTTCATTCAGTATAGCGCAGTGGGCTGCTGATCTGGCTGATGTAGGGCATTACTCTGAATACAGTATATTAATAAGCAGCTAGGAGCCATGATTAAAGCACCCAAAACAACAAAAATGGATGGGCACTACAGCAATAATAATAATATTTGGGCATCTAAACCAAAAACACATCCAAACAATGAAATGAGAGAAAGAGGGAAAGCGGATGTGTAAAAATTTGGGATCACCCAAACAGAGGAGCAAAAAAATATTCACATAAATATATACTTTATTGGTGTATCAATGGCAAACCATACTGGTTCAGCACTGCAACGGTGCTTTAAATCTAGGCCCCCTGTGTTATAGTCACCTTCTGGCAGCTTTACCTCTTACCGACGTTGTTCCGGTCCCATGGCGCCATCTTGTGCCTGAAACTTCTGACTGGTCAGAAGTTACATCACAAGCTCCCAATGTATCTCTATGAGATCCAGAGCGAGGCTCCCATAGAGATGTATTTAGTTTTGACCTCTGGCACGCTCTATGAAATACTGGAGCTGCCACAGGTCACAAATCGCAGGAAACTGTCCGGAACGATGGCAATAGAAGATGAAGCCACCGGAAGGTGAGCAGATGATGGGGGCAGGGGGTCTTAGATTTAAAGCACCACTGCTTAAAAGAGAGAGTAGGGAGAGGAGAGAGAGAGAAGAGAGAGACCCCAGAAAAGAGTGGAGGATCACACCCCCTCCAATAAAAATACCAGGTTTACATATGGGGAGCAAAGAGGAGAAGGAGGGCCAGAAAAAAAAAATTTAAAATTGGCCACTTATATGCATACAGTACATTATTTTGTATTATTGTAATAAGTTTGTATAAATACAGCAAATATTTTTGGGTTGTGATAATATTTGCTGTATTTATACAAACTTATTACAATAATACAAAATAATGTACTGTATGCATATAACTGAATAAAAAAAACTGGCCAGTTTTTCAATTTTCTTTCTGGCCCTCCTTCTCCTCTTTGCTCCCCATATGTAAGCCTAGTCTTTTATTGGAGGGGGTGTGATCCTCCACTCTTTTCTGGGGGCATCTTCTTGAAGATCATGCTCTCTTGGTTATAAACACTATATGTACATACTGGGAAAGGAACATAGGCGCCATACCTCCAGAAGGAAGGGATGCAGGAGCCCACAAAAATAATTATGCCAGATTTAGGAGAACTGCGGTATTTAGACCAGGTAAAAATATTATATGTTTTATACAAGTGATAGGTCCATTTTAAAAACAATCTTTCGTTATGTTCATGCAGTTCACCAAAAAGTGGTAACTGGCCCCTAATATTAGCACTTTAACACTTATTTTCATGTTGTATTTTTCATAAAATCAGGTGATTTTTTTTCTTTTTTTTTTTTTTATTATTTTTTCCCATTTTGTTTTTTTACTGCAACGTAAGCCAAACACTTCCAATATTTGTGTGTCACCACTGAGCGCTTTTTTCCCCATGGACCGTGTCAGAGACCAGAGAGAACCCCACAAGGCTATGCTCCTGCAGCGGCACAGAAACCATGATTTTATGACAAGTAGAATATTGCTCTGTATCTACATAGGGTTATTCCATGCGTTTATCGATTTTTAAGCTGTTTCTACTTTACAAGGATGTTACGTGTGTGGAAATGGCTTGTCCAGAGTTACATTTAGGCTTTTACTTGTACTCAACTATTGGTTAAACCAATATTATCCCACCATCTCCCTGTAGGCTGATATTAGAGCAGTGTTTCTTGGTAGTCATTGTCCAAAATTGCAAATTGGGGTGCTGCAATCTAAGCCAAAATAGGCTCTAACTATCCATTCAGGCAAGAGCAAGGGTTATGGCATTAACCAGCAACGTGTTTTGTAGTTATACCTAACAAAAGAACATTAGCTTTAAGGGAATCCGTCTGCAGTTTTTTCATATGGAATCTGAGCGGCATGTTGTTGGGGCAGAGAGTCTTATTCCAGTTATGAATCACTTTCTGGACTGTTTGGTGCTGTTTTGCTAGAATCCTTGTTTTCTCTGCTGATTGCTGAGCGCTGTATAACCCAGGACCACAGCACTAATTGGCAGCTTCCTGTGTACACTGTACATAGGCAGTGAGCTGCCAATCAGTGGGGGGGGCTGGGGTTACACAGATTAGCTGATCTCTCTTACACCCCCAGTCCTCTATTGATGATCTCTTTATAAAAAAAGCTTTTATATTGCAACTACAGTAAGCTTTTGAGCAAATGACACATCCTTAGAATTGGACTCTCTGCGCTGCTCTCAGATTAAATAACAATAAGCTGCTAATAAATTCCCTTTAATCGCATATATAGGTTTGAGCCAATAGGGTTAAAGTGTACTAATGATCTTACCCTTTGTCCGTGATTGTACTGTCCATTTATGATCGGCTTATATAAGAGTACTTGGTGGCCATTGACCTGACGAGTCAACCGCAGCAATGTGGGCTTGTTGTGGGGTTTCTGCGGTCTGAATGATTGATATTCTTGGCTGGTGAATGTCCATTTGTCCCTGATAATGTCTGCTTGATCTTTACGTTTATGAAATCCTTATTGCAGCAGCTTGATTTCTCTCTTGAGTGCCTATCTGCTCTGCATTTATGTGTCTCACTCTTATATCTCGTTCTTAGTTTTTCCACTTTTTAATTTATTTTTATTTTTTGCAGGCCTTGTGTTGGATTAACAGCAGAGCCAGAAGTAGATCAGTGGTTTTGTACAAAGTGTGACAGTAAGAAAAAAGATAAAAAGCACAAAAAAAGGAAGCACAAAGCTCACTGAGACTTCCTGGGACCATTTTTTGAGGCTTAAAATTGTCTGTGCATCAAGTAATGGAGGAGCTTACTGCTTAGTCGGGCTTCATTTTGGATTGTCGCATGGTGAAGCAACTAGAAGGCCGTGGAGTAAAATCCAGAAGATCCACGTGACGCTCCCGCACAAGACAAAGACAGTGCGCTGCAACCGTTCTCCAATTTCCATGCCAGCGCTATTTTTCCTGTATGATAGACATACTTCATCTCCACAAGTTATACTTGTAGCCTATTTGATAAATAATCTGTAAAATGTAGTGAATGATTTTTAAAAATAAAGGAAAAAAAGAAAAATAATAAAGACTGATGGGACTGCGCCCATTTCACTTTCAACATATTAGCTGTACTGGATGATAATTGTATAGAAATCTGTTCTATTCCCGTATCATTACATGTGTCAAATTCATATTTTGTTATAAAAAATATATAAATCCGCTTTTTCCATTTTGTTTTTTTTTGTTCTAGTATGAATAAATGATCCCTGCTTTGTGAAAGATATATATTTTTAAAGAAAAATGTTTCTATTCTAGCCACTTCTTTCATGTCCATTTTTGTAATATATTTTATTTTATTTTTTTTATTTTTTTTTTTGTGGCAAAGGGGGTGGGGATGGGGGAGTTTTATGTTTTTTTGGGTTTTGTTTTTTTTATTTTTAATAAACCATATGTCTATACACCAGAGTGCACATGCTTGCCATTTATTGGATTCATAGTCCCTCAGCCTTTTGCACTGACTTGGATGCAGATTCCCAAAATTAGGACATGAGACGAGTATATTTCTGTGTAAATCCCGGCTATGTGCTTTTGTGTTGGCTTATTTTACATTGCGGCTTATAGCAGCATTGCTGATATGTTATCTTTCATCTGTAAGTATGTTTTGTATATATTAAACGTGTGTCTGAAATCTACAGTCTGCTGTCATTTCTATTCATCAGTGTTTATTGCATAAATGGTTGGAAAATACCTTGTTGGCAGCACTTTGTTCACAATTAAAGTAGCACTGGTTGATCTTTATAATTTACCCTCTTAAAGGGATTGTCCACTATTTGGACAGTCACTTCTCATTCCCTGTGTTTGGCCCCAGTAAAATGAAAAGGCTTATACTCCCTTCCGGTGCCGGTGTGGGGTTGCAACACTCTTACTCCTGGGGCTCACGTGAGGTTGTTAGGTCACACGAGCCCTGCACCCAATTAGCGCCGGATTCGCTCTTTCCCTGCCATTGGGCATATGAGTAATCAAAAGGAAGTGAGAGCTATGGCTGCTCACTTCCTGTTGATTACTCATGCATCCAAATAGGGAGAAGAGAGAATCCGGCACTGATTGAGGCTTGCGTGACATCACAACCTCTGCACCACTGGAACGGCGCCTGCACAGGAGGGGAGTATAAGATTTTTTTTTAATTTAATCCAACAAATGTGAGGAATGAGAATCGATGTCCTAGTAATGGACAACCCCTTTAAATGGAATCTGTCAACCAGGTTTTTGCTCCCCCATCTGAGAGCAACATAACATAGAGACAGAGACGCTGATTCCAGCGGTGTGTGACTTACTGAGCTGTTTGCTGTCATTTTGCTAAAATCAATGTTTTCTGTGCTGCAGATGTAGCAGTTATACAGAACTCATGAATATGCTGGACTACCTGCAGCACGCCAAGTTGTCCTCTAATGATAATCTCCTGATGAATTAGTGATGTTATCAAAACTACTCTAAGCAGCCCAGTAAGTGAAAAATGGCTAGAATCAGGGTCTCTGCCTCTACGTTTTGTTGCTCTCAGATTAGGTGGCAAAACCTGGTGACAGATTCCCTTTAATAATCCCCAAAAATACATACTTCAGCTAGTAATAGTTGTTCCTCTTTATCTGAAAATGTATGGCATATTTTTCCTTGGTTGGACCATATGAATGTATGGTGACCCCCTGGGAAAAACATGATCTTATTTTCTGTGAAGAGGGTCACCAGAACACCCTGTGTGATGAAATTGCATGGCCTGTAGTACTGAAGTTCTTCAAGATTGTGGGGACATAAACTGCTAACAGAGTTAATGATGATGATACACAGCTCCTCTCACATTTCTACTATTGGGATCACTGTTCAGCCTCCATGGCTGCATACTTATTCATTCTCTTATTTAGGAGAATGTAAAGGAAAGTACAATTATAGTGTGCCCTCAGCAGGCAGAGATGGTACTGGTTATGGGGTGTCACTTGATTCTGTTCTTGTGCATCATGGGATTGCTAGAGATGAGGGATAGAATGGATAATGAGAGCTGGGAATCAAGTTGCAGGCTGAAGGGTGTAAAGCATACATTATACAAGGTAAGACTTCTATTATAAAGCTGGGTACAGATAATAAAACATCACACCATTCACAATAGATGGAGTCAGGTTAGTATCTCGTACTTGTCATTGTATTGGGCCTAGTCCACTCAGAGCAGGCTTTCCCCACTCTCCATATAGGCCATAATTCTCTTAGGCCAGAGTCACACTTGCGAGTGCCTCGTGTGTAACTCGTGCGAGTCTCTCATTGAATCACCCGGCACGGACTCGCACTCTCCTGACAGGAGCGGGTTGGTTACATGTATGTCTATGCAGCTGAGACGCTCCTGTCCGGAGAGTGTGCGTCCATGCCGGGTGATTCAATGAGAGACTCACGCGAGTTACACGCGAGGCACTCGCAAGTGTGACTCTGGCCTTAAGCTCACCTCCATGCCTCCAGCTGTATTAGCGCCGAACCTTGTGTGATATTGTTATGCCATGTGAGCCATTCAGTCAATCAATGAGTGCTACGCTCTAACTTAATTCCGGCTTCAAATGTTTGCCCCGAAGAAAATGGGCGCACAGCAGCTCAAAAGCAGCCGCTGATTATGGCTGCCGGGCTCAAGTGGCATAATGGTGTCACTCAAGCCTCGGGAGTACCGGTGTGTTTATTTTACATTGGGGAATATATTTAAGAAGGGTTATCCACTACTACAAACCTAATGTTTAAAGACTTACAAGTTTTAGATATTCTGTTTCTTGAATCATGAATTTGGAGGAGTTTTCTGCATTTTGTTTTTTTTCGTAAATTTTGCTTGCAATATATTAAAATATTCTTTCAGATTTTCATTTTATTTGTTCCATTTAAATCCCAGTCTCTGGTATACAGAAAACGTGCAATATTTCAGTTTTTTTAAAGGGAGTCTTGTCCGCACAGAATCTCTTATTAATCCAAGTACAGATGATCGGTGCTTAATGGTGGGGCTAATCATGTGAATGCACCTTCCTACCTTCTTGTGTTCCATTATCTCCACCCTTCTCTGCCTCTATGAAACCAGTGCTGTCAATCTAAGAAGAGGAGGCAGAGGAGACTGAGGGAAAACCAGGAGGTGGGAAGATAGATTTCAATGATGGCCCTGTCATGACGCACCGAGCACCTGTATTTGATTTGAACAGTCATTCTGTGCTAATAGTCAATTTAAGTATCTTTATTATGCAATGTGGTCTAGGTATAGTTTTGTTGTGTTTTTTTTTTTTTTTGGTAATGACTAGGGATGATTGAATACCTCAAATATTCAGCTTCACAAATATTTGCCGAATAGGTCGTCGCTATTCGACTATTCACGAATATTCGATGCGCAATGTAAGTCTATGGGATACCTTAATAACAACTATTCGGAACTATTCAGGCTTCCCATAGACTTACATTGCACATCGAATATTCGCATAGCGGCGACATATTCGTCGGATATTCGCGAAGCCGAATATTTGAGGTATTCGATCATCCCTAGTAATGACCTATTGCAAATAAACATTTTCAGTGCCAATTATCATAACAGAAAAAGTAGAATCCTCTGGATATCACTCTTAAATTCATGTTTGTACATCCATCATTTTAATTTTTATTTCTTGGTTTGTTTTTAAGACTCTAAATACTCTTCATCAAAATTTTGTTATTGAGAAAAAATATTTTCATGCTTTGATCCTAATATTCCTATGAAAATGCAATATACAATTTTTGCTTTGCAAGGGTTCGTATTGAAGAAATGAATGAGTGAAAAAGATGGAAGTTCATTATGGGGTTTTACCACGCTTTTATACAATCCCATAATAAAAAGATAGGGGATAACTTACTGCTCTTGGGAATTGGATTCTGTAGGGAGCAGATTTCAACCATGGGCCCTTCAGCTTGTTTCATTTTCTATGGGACTACGAGAGGTAACGGAGTACCGCACTTGGCTTATTCTGGCAGTCCCATGGACAATGAAAATCTGTGTCCCGCAGTTGAACTCCCACTCGTGAATGTGCGCAGCACCAAACCTTCAAAGAAATAAAAGCCCACGGCATATACTCTGAATTAAGTGTATGAATATTTTATAATCCCTAAAAAAAACCAAAAACACCCATGTAGAACTTGGCTGCGCACCCTAATGCTCGATTGAGTGCTGAGCACGTTAGCCCATCACTAGATACGAAGCATCGCCAGGATTCGTATGCACATACAGTACAGATCAAAAGTTTGGACCCACCTCAAAGAGTTTTCTTTATTTTCATGACTTTAAAAATTGTAGATTCACATTGAAGGCATCAAAACTATGAATTAAAATATGTAGAATGAAATACTTTAAGTGAGAAACAACTGAAAATTTGTCTTATATTCTAGGTTCTTCAAAGGAGCCAAGTTTTGCTTTCATTACTACTTTGCACACTCTTGGCATTCTCTTGATGAGCTTCAAGAGGTAGTCACCGGAAATGTTTTTCCAACAGTCTTGAAGGAGTTCCCAGAGATGCTTAGCACTTGTTTGCCCTTTTCCCTTCACTCTGCGGTCCAGCTCACCCCAAACCATCTCGATTGGGTTCAGGTCTGGTGACTGTGGAGACCAGGTCATCTGGCGTAGCATCCCATCACTCTCCTTCTTAAGGCCACTTTACACGCTGCGATCTCGCTAGCGAGCGTAACCACCCCCGTCATTTGTGCATCACGGGCAAATCGCTGCCCGTGGCGCACAATATTGTTAGGCCCCGTCACACATACATACTTTCCCTGCGACGTCCCTGTGGCCGGCGAACCGCCTCCTTTCTAAGGGGGCGGTTCGTTCGGCGTCACAGCGACGGCACTAAGCGGCCGCCCAATAGAAGTGGAGGGGCTTAGATGATCGGGACAAACATCCCGCCCATCTCCTTCCTTCCTCATTGCGGCCGGCCGCAGATACGGCGATGTTCTTCGTTCCTGTGGTGTCACACGTAGTGATGTGTGCTGCTGCAGGAACGACGAACAACCTGCGTCCTGCAACAGCAACGATATTTGGGAAATGGACGACGTGTCAACGATAAGGTAAGTAATTGTGATCGTTAACGGGCGTTCGTGCATTTCACCCGCAACGACATCGCTAACGAGGCCGGATGTGCGTCACGAATTCTGTGACCCCAACGACATCTCGTTAGCGATGTCATTGCGTATAAAGTGGCCTTTAGTCAAATAGCCCTTACACAGTCTGGAGGTGTGTTTGAGGTCAATGTCCTGTTGAAAAATAAATTATGGTCCAACTAAACGCAAACTGGATGGAATAGCACGCCGCTGCAAGATGCTGTGGTAGCCATGCTGGTTCTGTATGCATTCAATTTTGAATAAATCCCCAACAGTGTCACCAGCAAAGCACCTCCACACCATCGCACCTCCTCCTCCACGCTTCATGGTGGGAACCAGGCATGTAGAGTCCATCCGTTCACCTTTTCTACAAAGACACGGTGGTTGGATGCAAAGATCTGAAATTTGGACTCATCAGACCAAAGCACAGATTTCCACTGATCTAATGTCCATTCCTTGTGTTCTTTAGCCCAAACAAGTCTCTTCTGCTTGTTGCCTGTCCTTAGCAGTGGTTTCCTAGCAGCTATTTTACCATGAAGGCCTGCTGCACGACGTCTCCTCTCAACAGTTGTACTAGAGATGAGAAGGTGTATCCAAACTTTTGGTCTGTACTGTATAACATTGCATCTATAGTAGAAAGTGAAATGAGATACATACATACAAGAACATATATACAGTACCTACCAAGGTGCTTGCATTTATAAATTCTTGTAATTTTGTAGTCAAAGTAAAAATTGTAAAAGCCTTTCTTAGGCTACATTCACACATCCATGTAAAATATACAGCAGGTGCGCTGTCTAAGTCTTTTTATCGGAGCACATGAGGAAAATTTAGTGGAATGGGTGTTTTCAGACATTATTAAAATAACGAGTCTGAAAATTATATCAATGAGAGTGGGAGCGTGTCCTATTCTGATGGAATTTTGTGGCTCAGACACAGTCATGAGTCTATGCTTCCATGTGCTGTCTGATTAAGAAAAAATTGGGGGCATGGCATGTGAGGAAGACGCACTTCACATCGCTCTTACTTCTCAGTATATAGGGTCTCTACCAGACCTCTCCAAGCAGGTGCTCCTGCACATCTAATTCTTATTAAACTTTCAGCCAACAGATCTTAAAGACATTTCTATTAATGGTTGCAAAGTTTCCCTGACTTATTTGCATAAAGGTTTGAGCAAAATTGCATATTAAGAGAGGATTAAGAAACATTCAACTGCCTTACTCCATGCTCTACTGCCAAACTACGTGTAGCGGCCAAAGGAGAATTACATATTTTTGAGACCCCTACTGATGCTTTTTTTATTTGATGCTTATGGAAAAGACCTGCCAAGTAGTATTTCTGGAAAGATTTCTGTTTTGACACCATGGGACAGTAATTCTGTTTTTTCATAACTCAACGGTTTTAGCTCCTTAACCTCACACAAACATATAACTGGTACGTCATATGCAAGCTCCCCTCCCTGACTTTGATGCAGGCTTACAAGCCAAACCCGTATCATTCCTCAAACATGACAGCTGATTTAATCACTTTGCCCACAGATGTTGCGTCTGTGACGTGATCATAGGGTGCTGATCCATTGTCATGTCACTACAATCCGCCTGTGAATGCCAGCATTAATAGGATACCGTGATTTTAGCTATGCATATCGTGTTTTTCCAAAAAATAAGCCCTAGCAGGGATTTTTGGAGCAAGGCTTAAATATAAGCCCTAGTCGCGGTTCAATATTGAAGTGTCTGTGCAGCTAAAAAAGTTACAGATACTGCAGGACACTTCATTATAGAAAGTAGACACCCCGCAATCACACTCAACAGACACTGAGCAGAGGACCTGCAGTGATCGCACCTCCACACACATCCGATCTCACACACAATCATCGGATCACACAAACATCGGATCACACACACAATCAAATCGCACACATAAACATCGGATCACACACACATCGGATTGCACACACACTCACAACATCCAGCGACACCGATTTCTTCTCGCCGGCAGAATCCTGAGAGGCTGTGCAGTGGAGCACAAGGACCTGCCACAATACTTGCTTATAGGACCTGCGGACAAATGTGACTTCCTCCCATTATTCCCTGCGGCCGGAAGCATTCTTTAACGATGGATGTGGTGTGTTTGTGTGTGTGATCTGCTGTGTGTGAGGGTGTCAGCCAGAAGCAGGGGATGACGCACCAGAGATCACAGGGAGGACCTGGGAGCCACGTAGACGTCTGGATTTTTGTAACTATGAGTCTCCTGGGAAATGGGGGTCTGCTTTTTTGGGGGGTAAACTTACCCCCCAACCGTGTTTCTCAAAGAATAAGACCTCCTCCAAATAAGCCCTAGTGCTTTTTTGGGGGGCAAAAAAAAGTATAAGACAGTGTCTTCTTTTTGGAAAAACACGGTAGCAGTATTGATGCACTGCTATGTATAGCTCTCACACAGCCCCAGATCTCCAATAATGGTGAAAAAGCGAAAAAAAAATTTTTTTTTACAAATCTCCAATCTTTTTCCACCACTTTAATACATATAGACCAAACTTAGTTTTGTTTTGTTTTTTTTTTACTATTTACGTACCCATACTAACCTGGGGAATCATAATACCAGGGTCAGTTTTACCGTATAGTTATGATGGTAAATTAAAAAAAAAAATTGTTAAAGTCCCTTTTTTTTTGTGCAATTTCAGCACACTTGGAATTTATTTTTTTCCCATTTTCCAGTACACTAACTGTGTCATTCAACAATACAACTCGTACTCCAAAAAACAAGCCGCTATATCGATGGAATAATAAAAAAGCTATGGCTCTTAGAAGAAGGGAAAATGAAAATGAAGAAAAGGCAAATGGCCATGGCATGAAGGGGTTAAACTGCTGGTAGCTATGATTTACCCTTATTACGTTTTGAGCAGGTGATGTGTTGAAATATTAAGTTCACGTTTTGCAATGTATTATCAAGGGTGCTCTTGCGTCATGAGTCCAGGAACATAGGAGGCCCTAATCTTCTCATCACTGGAGTAAAATAAAATCTATAAAGTTCTGAACATTCTGTACTATGTAGTTGGGTTAGGGTATTATTCTTTACATAGTCACTTGATTGTCGACATTATCTACCAGCAGATATTAATGTTTGAGATACCGTATATTAAATTTATGCATTGTTTAATGTTCACACATTTAGACGTTTAAGGCTATGTGCGCACACTGTGGATTTACTGCGGATTTGCCGCGGATTTGCTGCAGAAAATGTGTTTAACATTTCTGCAGTCAATCCCCAGCAAAACCTATGGGTAAAAAAAAAATGCTGTGCGCACACTGCGTTTTTTTATATTTGCGGATTTACCCGCGGATTTTCCGCTGCGGAAATTATGAGCATGTCACTTCTTTTCTGCAGGTACCTTCGGTTTTTGACATAGATAATGGTAAAAACCTGCAGGGACCAACCCGCGGCAAAAGCGCATGCATTCTTTCAGAGGGTCCATTTTTTCCTCATGGAAAAGTCACTTTTTAGTGCACACATAGCCTTACAGCATGGAATATTAAGTGCCTCGGGGACCCATCTAAAAGGGAGCAGTCTTCTCATGGATATGCAATTACCAATCAGCAATTATATGCTTAACATATGGTAAAAGAAAATACACACAAGAAAGAAAGAAAATGAGTTTGATCTTTCACATAAACGTTTTTACTGATATTTGCAAATTTCGCCATGCATTTAATGCTCAATTTGAGGTTAATGCCTTAACATTGATAAACATTACATAATAGATAAATTTGCCACAGGAATAGATACAATATGCTTAATATCATCTCTATATAAACTATTACTACTACTATATTTAGATAAATATCCCCTGAATGTCAGATTAAGAGGATGGGGTCCTAGATCTGAGGAACAATGGAATGACATACCAGTAGAAATACCTCTATCCTTATCTGAGTCCCAAAGATTGTCCCAAGTCAACCTTCTCCGTAGAGTGTATAAAACGCTGATAAAATTAGAGCATGAACCACAGATTCATGTCCAAGATGTGGACTAGGTGGTGCCCACTTAATGCACATGATGATGATACTGGAATGGGGTGATTTCCATTGTAGAATAGGTTTTTGGGATACATCTACAACTAGGCCAAAGATTATGGTGATGATATAGACTAAAATTTTCCTAGGGTAATAGCTTTTTCCAGGGTGCTGTTCCAAGCAAAGAAAGCTGTTGGGACTACATTGGTTAGACTATGCTTCTCCAACAAGGGAAGAACTGAAATCTAAAATAAATAAGAATCTTTGCTTTGGAAGCAGAACGTACATTAAAAGGATGGTGATGGACTTCCGGTTCCGGCGCTGTGATGTGAGGACGCGGGAGACAGAGCTCCGCACGTTCCTCAGCCCCACACACCGACTACAGGAGCCCCACGGCCAGGGGAGGAGGCGGAGAGGGGGAGGCGAGGAGCGGGAGGTGACCGTGCATGGAGCGGTACCTCCTCCGGAGCGGTGGCAGACAGCTGGAGCAGGGTTCTGCAGAGAAAGCAGTGCACATGGAGCGCAAAATGGCGGCCGCGGGCCGCGGCGGTGTGCAGGGAGGTGAGCGGGGACGGATGGAGGAGGGGGAGCAGCTGAGAGAGCAGCAAAGAGCTCGGCAACATGTGCAACAGGCAGCCGAGCAGAACGAACAGCAGGCAGCCGAGCAGCACGAGCAGCAGACAGCCCAGCAACTCCAGCAGCAGACAGCCCAGCAGCACCAGCAGCAGACAGCCCAGCAGCAGACAGCCCAGCAGCACCAGCAGCAGACAGCCCAGCAGCACCAGCAGCAGACAGCCCAGCAGCAGACAGCCCAGCAGCAGACAGCCCAGCAGCAGACAGCTCAGCAGCACGAGCAGTTCCCAGGCCTGCAAATTGATTATGACCGTCTGGCTGGAGCAGTGGCAGTGCACCTGGCAGACAAGATCAAAGACTCTCTAGAGGCTATGGTGGGGGCAGTGCTAGCACCCTTAAAGGAACAGATCGCACAGCAGGGAGCCAGGATGTCAGAGATGGAGCAAAGAATCTCTGACACAGAGGACGAGGTGGCAGCATTAAAGGGGCAGCTGCAGGAGATGGTGGAGGGATCCCAGGCCATGAGAGACAAACTAGAGGATCTGGAAAACCGCTCCAGAAGAAGCAATTTAAGGCTGGTGGGTTTGCCGGAATCTATAAGCATGCGGCAATTGGACAACATATGTCAAGCAGAGCTCCCCAAGGCGCTAGGTCTAACGCACAAATGCAGGGTGGAAAGAGCGCACAGAGTGGGCCCTGTAAGAGAGCGTCCAGGCACAGGAGGAACAAATGGGAAGGAAGACAGCACGAGAGTGACGGGACCAGCAAGAGATACTGCGAGCGTTTAGAGGAAGGAGGACCCCACTGTCTCTACAAGGGCATAAGGTGCTGATCTTCGGTGACTACTCGGCGGAGGTTACACGCAAAAGGAAAGCCTTTAGTAAGATTTGTACCGCGCTGTATCGTAAAGGCATAAAATTCCAACTGCTGTATCCTGCAATACTGAGAGTAACAAGACGTGATGGATCCCTTTTTGCGATGAAAGACTTGAGTGAGGCAGAGAGATGGATGGAGAAGATGGAGAACAGAAACCAGACGGAGGACTTCCTGGAGAGGCAACATACTCGGCAAGGAAGAGATGAGGAGAGCCGGGCATCGGGCCGGAACGACTGGATGGAGGGGAAGAAGATACATGCAGGAAGTCCAAAAGCAAGGAGGTCGCCGTCGCGTTGGCCTGGAGGCCAGAAGAGGGGAGCGCCATGAGAGAGGCTGCAGGGAGAAGAATCGATATTTTTGAACTGAACTGAGGGGCCCAAGAGAGAGGGGACTGACGGAATGCAGGGGATGAGTAACATCTACTGTTTATTATTGCATCTTTACTTTCTGCTTCCGCTTCCTGCTTCCTCTTCCGCCTCCCCTTCCGCTTCCTGCTTCCCCTTTCACTACCTCTTTTGCTTCCTACTTCCTCTTCCACCTCATACTGCCTCTTCCACTTCTCTTGCACATCCTTTACCATCCCATCTACCTCTTCCTACTTCTTTTTCCACTTCCTCTTCTAATTCCTACTTCCTCTTCCACTTCCTACTTCCTATTCCACCTCCTACTTCCACTTTCTCTTCCACTTCCTACTTACTTCCACTTCCTCTTCCACTTCCTACTTTCACCTCCTGTCCCACTTCCTCTTTCACTTCTTACTTCCTTTTCCACTTCTACTTCCTCTTTTACTTCCTTTTCCACTTCCTACTTCCTCTTTCATTTCCTCTTCCACTTCCTATTTCCTCTTCCACTTCCTCTTTCACTTCCTTTTCCACTTCCACTTCCTCTTCCACTTCCTTTTCCACTTCCTACTTCCACTTCCTTTTCCACTTCCTACTTCCTCTTCCACTTCCTACTTCCACTCCCTATTTCCTTTTCCACTTCCTCTTCCTACTTCCTCTTCCACTTCCTTTTCAACTTCCTACTTCCTTTTCCACTTCCTACTTCCTCTTCCACTTCCTACTTCCTCTTCCACTTCCTTTTCCACTTCCTACTTCCTTTTCCACTTCCTTTTCCACTTCCTACTTCCTCTTCCACTTCCTATTTCCTTTTCCACTTCCTCTTCCACTTCCTACTTCCTCTTCCACTTCCTTTTCAACTTCCTCTTCCACTTCCTACTTCCTCTTCCACTTCCTTTTCCACTTCCTACTTCCTCTTCCACTTCCTTTTCCACTTCCTACTTCCTCTTCCACTTCCTTTTCCACTTCCTACTTCCTCTTCCTTTTTTTTCCCCCTCTTGTAGGCTTTTCCTTTCTTTTCTCTTCAGTTCCCCTCGCCTCTTCAATCTATATGGACCAAGGTGCCCTGCCCCATCGGGGGTGTAGGGGATCCTAACATCTATGGGGGACCGGGTTTCTCTCTTTTTAGTATCTACTGATAAATCGCTCTTCTGGTAGCCAGGTCACTTATGCTGATGGGAGGTGAAGTGAAATTGAGACCAGAGGTAACAAATAATAGGTATGGGCAATGAGGGAGGGGGTATTGTATGCTGGCACGGCTATTGGGCAATGAGGGAGGGAGTATTGTATGCTGGCACGGCTATTGACTAGGAAGGCCTTGCTCTGGTGTGTTAGATAACAGAACAATGGGGGACAGGCCATATGTAAATGTTAATTAGGGGGCTGAGAGGGGATTGCGGAGCCAGGAGCATCACAGAAAAAATGGAAGTGACGAGACGATTGATTGTAAAGGGGGGACAGTTGAGGGGTTGTTAGTTGACCATAGATTTAGGTTGAATAGTTGGGTTCAGGGAAAGCAACGCTATAAGAACACCGAAAGAAAACTGAGGGCAGTTGGGGGGGTAGCCAACAGGTTTATAGTTAATGCCAAGAAGAGGACACAAGGTTGCGCCCAGGCAATACATAGTTGTCAGTACGCAGCGGAGTTAAGGCAGGGAAAAGACCAGGGAAAGGAGCCAAGACACACACAAGTTAGAACATATAGCGACATAAATGTCCCGAGATGTTGGGATAATGGTTAAATTAGTCACTTGGAACGTAAAAGGTTTGAAGTCTCCACATAAGCGCATGATGATATTACGACACCTTAAAAGACTGAAGGTAGATATCGCACTACTGCAGGAGACCCACCTGCAAAAAGGGGATTTTTTTCGTATGCAAAAATTATGGGTGGGGGCGGTAGTTGGGTCAGGATCCCAGGGAAGGAAGGCAGGGGTAATGATCTTAATAAACAAACACTTTACTCACGAAATAGTGTCCCAAGACAGTGATGATGGTGGAAGGTACATACATATGAAATTAACTAGCCCACAGGGAGAGTTTAATATACACAATATATACGCCCCCAATACCGAACAAAAAGCCTTCTTTGACTTTATCACCAACAAATTGGGAGTGGATGTAGACCCAAATAAGATAGTGGGGGGAGATTTTAATGCAGTAGTTTCGAAAGAGGAGGATAGGAGGTATGGCAAGAAACAAGGTAGGCAGAGTAGGAATACAAAGGGTTTGATGGCCAAATTACTGGAAGACACAAATCTGCAGGACAGTTGGAGAACGCAACACCCATATGAACGTGAATTTACACACTACTCACACCCACACGAAGCATGGTCAAGGATTGACTTTATGTTAGTAGACCAAAGACTCTGGCACAGGGTCAAGGATGTAGACATAGAGAACATGGTTATATCCGACCACAGCCCGGTGACCTTAGACTTAAATGACAGAATACAGAGGGGCTCGGATTATATATGGAGATTTCCATCATTCTTACTCAAAGATAAAGATTTTATTAAAATATTAAAGGAGTGGTGGGAGGAATATTGCGGCACTAACAGCGGGCACGAGGAAGAGGCAATGCTATTCTGGGAAATAGCGAAAGTAGTATTAAGGGGGAGACTGATGGGGCATGTAGCCAAAATCAGGAAACAGACGCAAAAACATTACCAGGAGGCAAGCACTAGTTTGAGAGAGAAATACACAAGGTACCTAGAAAACAAATCCCAAAAAGCAAAAGAAGAGTGGAAGGAAGCAAAACAAGAGTTTGACATGTGGGTAGGAAAACGAGAAGAACTAGTAAGGTCTCAGCAGGAGGTTGACTTGCCCCGATTTGGCAATAAGGCAGGTAAACTGCTGGCTAACCTGGCAAAGGGAAGACGACCGTTGACGTTAATAGCTAGTATGACAAGACAGGATGGGACCAAATCGACGAATCCGCAGGAGATCAACCAGATCTTGGGGGAATACTATGCCAAACTATATAGTAAAGGGGATGAAAATAGAGAAGGAGGGAGGGAGTGGCTAAAGACATTAGGACTTACACAAATAACCGAGGACGAACTGACTAGACTGAACGCGGACATCACAATAGAGGAAGTGCAAACAACAATAGGAGAACTGAGTATACATAAAGCACCGGGGCCTGACGGGTTCAATGGGGAATTCTATAAAGTACTAAAGGAGGAAATATCACCAACGCTGACACGTATGTTTAATAAAATGTTAGGGGGTACGGGAATGTCTAGCCACCTTAACACTGCATATATAAAACTTTTACCCAAAGGAGACAAAAATTTGGACAATCCAACGAATTATAGACCAATCTCACTAATCAACCAAGACCTTAAACTAGTGGCCAAATTGATGGCCAATCGATTAGCAGAGGTATTACCAAGGCTAATTTCTCCCGCCCAATCGGGTTTTGTAAAGGGGAGAGCAGCCGTGACGAACGTAAGAAAGGCCATGATAGTAATGGACGCCATCAGACACAGGGATCTACAAGGAGGGGAGTTGCCAGCCATGATCACGTTGGATGCTGAAAAAGCGTTTGATAATGTGCAGTGGCCATGGCTGGAAACAGTCCTAGATAATATGGGCTTCAGGGGAGCATTCAGAACATTTATAGGTATACTATATGCAAACCCTCAGGCAAGAGTGGCGACACCCGGATTTTTGTCACGACCCTTCTCTTTGACCAAAGGGACGAGACAGGGGTGCCCGCTGTCTCCTCTCTTGTTCAATCTAGCCATTGAGCCATTATCAAAAATGATCAATGGAGGAGACTGCTTTGAGGGCATTAACATCGGAACGGAAAAAGTACATTCAGCTCTATTCGCGGACGATATCATATTATTCATGAATAGACCACAGAATGACCTTTTAAAAACAATACAACAGATAGAGAGATTTGGGTCTATGGCAGGTTTTAAATTGAACAAGACAAAATGTGAACTACTGTTTCTGAATGAGCGAACCATGTCATCCCTGAAAACCTATGGAATAGGGGATAACATATGTGGGATACCGATAGCAAAAACTCACCTTAAATACCTGGGGATCCAGATGGGTCGCCAGCCTGCCTCCATTTATGAATTAAACTTCAAACCGCTGATACAGAAAATAGAACGAGAGCTAAAGATGTGGGAGGGGCTGCCGCTATCCCTGCTAGGTATAAGATGTGGGAGGGGCTGCCGCTATCCCTGCTAGGTAGAAACCACCTCTTAAAAATGATGAGTTTCTCGAAGCTGCTATACCCAATGCAGACTATCCCTATATTATTAAAGCATGCGGATGTAAATAGACTGAATAAAGCATTTACAAGCTTCCTATGGAAGAGAAAAAGACCAAAAATTAGGGCGGAAAAACTAATGCTACCACTGGAAAAGGGAGGAATCAAGATGCCAAATGTGAGAGGCTACAACCTTGCATGCTTGATGAGGCACTTAATAGACTGGCTGAGGAAGACAAATGGCTATTCTAACATAAAATTGGAAAGTGAGTACTGTAGACCATGGGACTTGGGGGCAATATTACACACGTCATTGGCCAATATTCCGAGGAAAATTAAGCACTCCCTGGTATGTAGGGATACGATAATGGCGTGGAAAGCAGTGAGGAAAAAGTTTAACCTGTCCTGGCGAATCTCCAAATACCTAAATATCTGGAATTTTCCGGAATTCCCAGCAGGGAGGAAAAACAAACTATTTCTAGAATGGAGAAATAAGGGGATCAGTGGGGTGAAGGATCTGCTCCATGAAACGGAACATAGGTGGTTGACCCTTGAGGAGATGGTGAACAGGTACGGGCTTTCCCCATTCCAAATCATACAATACAAACAGGTGGAAAAGGGAATAATGGGACTATTGAGGGATGTTAGAAAAGAACAGGTAATGAATGAAATGGACCAATTTATAATGAAGGATAAACAGGAGATTACTATCTCCTCCCTGTACAAAGCTCTGAGAACAGCACTGGTACCACTGCACTCGGACCAGGTCTGGGGAGCATGGGCATGACAACTAAAAGATACAGAGGCAGGGGAAAAGATACAGCAGGGATGGATGAGGATGAGGAAGGAGGTGATTAATGAGGGCTGGAGGGACACACAGTTTAGATTAATGCACAGAGCAATTTATGGTTTTAACATCCCCACCAAGCAGACTATGAATAAAATAGAACATTGCCCCAAATGTAAGCAGCCGACAACGGACTTATACCACGGGATTTGGCAGTGCCCACAAAGTCAGAAATTTTGGGGAAAAATGAAGACACTTATAGAAAAAGTATGGGAAGTGGAAATGGAACTAGACCCATTGTTATGGATTTTCCACCACAGGACTAAAGAAAAGGAAGGAGGAGGAGATACACGGGGGACCACGATTCCAAGACTCTTTCATAATATTGCTATGATAGGGAAAAAGGCCCTACTACGCAGATGGCTCGAGGAATCTGTTCCATCAGAGGAGGAGGTGGTCAATCAGATTAAAAAGCTGCTCAATATTGAACAGTTGGAAGCCGAAAGAAATAAGGACGAACTAACGGGAAACTTTTTTAAAAAATGGAAGAGATTTATAGTACAACAGTATGGAGTTGCAGAAATACGGAAAGTGGTATCTCCTTTCACTAATACGGAATAGTATCTACTGGGAGACTTGCAAGGCACATTGGGAAAGCTGAAAATACACACGCAGTAGAGACACAACAGTAGGGCGAGACGAGGGTTTCAGAGAAATAGGGCTTCAAACGGGAATCAGAATATAGAGGAGCTGTGTGTTCTTTTGCGACTTATACCTGGTGTTCAGCGTATTAAAAATGTTGGGGGGGATAAAGTGGGAATAAAAGAGGGTGGGTTAAGACAAGGGTGGGTAAATTGGTAAGGTGAATTTTTTCTTGTTCAAATGTTAGACATATTGTAATAATTCTGAAAAATGCAATAAAAATGTATGTTTAAAAAAAAAGGATGGTGATGAAGTACCCCAAATCCTAGGCGTTTCGAACTCTAAAGGCCCCTTTACACACTGAGACTTTCTAGCGATCCCAACCTGGCCGGGATCGCTACAAAGTCTCTGGTGAGTCGCTGGTGAGCTGTCAAACAGGCAAACCTGGAACAGCGATACGGACCTGCAGAACGACCTAGCTAGTCATTGGGGACGTTGTAAAGCAGCTTTTTGAAAGGGAAGTCGCTAACGAAGTCGCTGTAAAGGCCCCTTTACACACTGAGACTTTCTAGCGATCATGCTGCACAGCGGGAAACAAAGGACCAAAGAATGGTCCTGAGAGATGTGTAGTGATCAGCAACCTCACAGCGGGGGCCAGGTCGCTGATGTGTTTCACACACTGCAATGTCGCTGGGGAGGTCGCTATTACGTCACAAAACCGGTGACGTTACAGCGATGACGTTTGCGATGTTGCAGTGTGTAAAGGGGCCTTAACAGTTCTTAATCATGGAATGACTTCACAATATAAACACTCCATTTTAAAGCAAACTATCTTGGACACTATCTTGCTGCTAAATGACAAACAGCCTTTTCGATCGCCGCCCTGATTGATTGCTGTCCGCTTTCCAGGAATTTTTCTTGGCAGAGAGCAGTTATGAGTTTTCTTTTTTTACTTTATACCTAGGTATCTCGTGATTCCATATAACACTCTACCTATGGTTACTGTCAATTTATTTGTCTAAACTGAGAGATGTTGGCATGTGGAAACAATTTTCCTACAGTTGGGGATTTGTTTATTTTTTGTACCGTACCAGTGTTAGGGGTACTTTGCACGTTTCGACATCGCTACTGCGATCTCGTCGGGGTCAAATCGAAAGTGACGCAGATCCGGTGCCGGTAATGACGTTCCAACGTGTAAAGCCTAGAAGCACCGATAAACGATTGCAAAAGCGTCGTAAATCGGTGATCTGGGTAGTGTCGGTCATTTCCACAATTTTACTGCAGCGACAGGTACTATGTTGTTCCTCGTTCCTGCAGCACCACACCGCTGTGTATGAGGCCGCAGGAGCGAGGAACATCTCCTTACCTGCGTTCCACCTGCAATGAGGAAGGAAGGAGGTGGGCGGGATGTTTACGTCCCGCTCATCTCCACCCCTCCGCTTCTATTGGCCGCCTGCCGTGTGACGCCGCACGAACCGCCCCCTTAGGAAGGAGGCGGGTCGCCAGACAGTCCGACATCGCAGGGCAGGTAAGTGCGTGTGAAGCTGCCGTAGCGATAATGTTCACTAAGGCAGCTATCACAATATATTGCATATGCGACGGGAGGCGGGGACTATCGCGATCGGCATCGCTACAATCGGCTAGCGATGTCGCAGCGTGCAAAGTACCCCTAAATGTATGAAAAATAAAAAAATGTTCGTGACTTGTGATTTTACTTTTCCCAAAAATAAAAATTATGTGATTAAAAAAATCTTAACTACATGGACCTTGCACGTATGTGAATGCAGCCCTAACATGAGGTTTCTCTGCCAGCTGCCTCCTCTGATTGGGCATCTATCTGCTTTGATGCCAACGAAAACTATATTGCTGATGTCACTTTCATGTTTTTCTAAGAAATGCTTAGATGCACCTGAATATGACTTATATTTATTGTTAATATTCGTTAAGTGTTCCGCTTTTCATTTGTTAACTTTCCAATGGTGCAGCTGACATATCAAACATTACCACTCTTACACTCAATGCAATTTACTATGTGGTGGGTGTCGCAATTAATGAAGCTATCAATCGTATGGCAACCACCATGTGCAGTATCGGAATAGTATACGTCTTCTCAACAAAGGTATAATGCAACGGCTGCCATCGCATTTATAAAAACAGATCTGTGACAACTAGGGCTTACTGGCACAGCGTTCTCAGAAAAGGCACCTAAATAATATATTGCCCAGATAAAGGCTCCTTTTAGCTATGCATCCACATCCCTTTTGGATTATATTTTTGAAAATGGGATTTTGGTTAGGACTAGGAGCAGGTAATATGTATATGTTTATCTGGATCTGTATGTAATATATAAATATATACATGTAAAAATATTCAAAAGGGATGTAGATGTGCTGCTAAAAGGGCTAAAAAGGCCGTTATCTTGGAAAATCTATTATAGCCTAGAATTCTAACAATAACACTTGGTTGTAACAGAAAGATTTTATAAATGTGGTGGCATCCATTCCAATGTCTGTGTGGAAAAGAGACAGATTGTTCCAGTAGCACACTATGTGTATCCCACGATTTATAGCTTCATTAACTGCGACAGCCACCAACATAGTAAATTGCATTGAGAGTAAGAGTTGTAATTTTATGTTCAATGTGTCGGCTGCATTATTAGAAAGTGAAAGAGAACCTGCCAGCATGATTTTAAAGTAAAGACATGACTGTAATGGAGCTGTAATATTGATTACATTGATACCGATGGAGAAGAAATCCACTTTGTGGTTCTTCTTTAATCACCATTTGAAACCTTCTGCTAATTACATTTCTGGGTTTTCTCCTCCCTGTCTGTGATTCTCCAGTCTCTCCGCTTGCCTCTAATCTATGAATGACAGGTCATTGCTGAGATTTCAAACAGCAGAAGCAGGCCAATCACAGACTGGAGGCAGGCGGAGGGGTGAAGAATCACAGACAGGGAGGAGAAGACCCAGTGCACATTCCAGCCCCTGTGCACCGAAATCTACCGTAATTAGCAGCAAATTTAAATAGTGATTAAAGAATAAGGTGTATTTCTTCACCAAAGATATCAATTTAATTAGTATTAAAGTGTCAGTATAGCTTGAAGATAGCAAACATGTATACTTTTATCTAAAATAATTCACCGAAAAGCACATAAATTCAGAAAAAAAACTCACCAGAAAAAAAGCCACCAGCAAACACAGGTCAAAATGGCAAATACACTTGCAGGATGCAGCCAGCCCTCTATAATAAAGGTGGGGGTAACACAGGTGCAGAATACCAATGAGACAACCACTCACAGCCTACCAACTCATGGAGGTATTGGTTTCAGGTATTAGACATGCACACCAATGAGGTTTTACATAGGGCGCCAGTCACACAGGTACGTTCAATGCACACTGTCTAGCTTACAGCTTATTGATGAGGCCCATACTATTAGATTAGGTGGCTGGCCAGCACTATATAAGTGCATTAACACACAGGATAGCCACCCCAAACGGCCTGGCTGCATCCTGCAGAGAATTGTTCAATAGAATATGATATAAAATGATAATTAATGTGAGGTATTGGTCCATATTTTGGCCAAAATATGTAAGCTCGTAACTAGAGATGAGCGAACCGGTCGCGGTTCGGCTCGAGGTCGGTTCGCCGAACGGAGCTCCCGTTCGAGTTCGGTTCGACGAACCGAACTCGAACCAATAGGCTATAATGGGAGGCAATCACAAACACATAAAAATGCATTATAAATGTACACATACAGTTAATAAACATTGCCATAACACTTACCGGTCCCCGCGATCCCTCCTGCACTCTGTCTCCTGCCGTTATTCCATCCGATGATCGCTGAATCCTCCCGGTGACCGGCACTGCCAGCAGAGATGCAGGACCTATCGTGACGTCAAAATAGCCATGTGATCAGTCATGTGACTATTATCTCATTGGCTACAGACTGGTCACATGACTATGACGCGTCATGTAGGACCTGCGAGTGCATCTCTCTGGTACACGGTGCACATTTGTGTATCGCCGTGTACCGGCGACATGCTCTAGCACACGGTCGACTCCCCGTTCCGTTAGGGACCGGCTGACACAGCCGGTCATTAACGGAGATCACCGTTGCCATAGCAACGCAGTTAGCGGTGACGTCACCGCTAACCGCGGCTCCGGGAGCACCGTTGCTATGGTAACGTGTCTGTCAGCGTTACCGCTGTTACCGCTGACAGCCAGCAGCACTGATCACTCACGGAGTGAAGGCTGCACGCTGCTTCTCGTGCAGCTTTCACGGAGTGAATGCTCCACGGGAAGCAGCGTCTTCCCCCATGCAGCAGTGATGTAGCAGAGCTGCATTTGTTGAACGAGAAAGACAGAAGACCATGGATCGTGGAGGGCTGACAGGGGGTAATAAAGATGGAGTCTCTAATGTGTCTGTGTATTTATTTCTATTAAAGTATTTTTTCTCTGTGTGGTGTCTTTTTTTTAACCCTTTATTGGAGATTCTTAGTGGCCGGGTCAAACGTGCCTGACATTAAGAATCTCTGGCTTAATACTGGCTAGTAAAACAAAGCCAGTATTAACTCATGATTACCCAACAAGCCACCCGTCTCCAGGGCTGTTGGAAGAGTTGGATACAGCGCCAGATGATGGCGCTTCTATGAGAGCGCCATTTTCTGGGACGGCTGCGGACTGAAATTCGCAGCAGAGGCGCCCAGAAACCTCGGGCTAACCTGTGCTGCGGATTCCAATCCCCAGCTGCCTAGTTGTACCTGGCTGGACACATAAATGGGGCGAAGCCCACATCATTTGTTTTTTAATTATTTCATGAAATAAATGAAATAATTAAAAAAAACGGGCTTCCCTATATTTTTGGTTCCCAGCCGGGTACAAATAGGCAACTGGGGGTTAGGGGCAGCCGTACCTGCCTGCTGTACCTGGCTAGCATACAAAAATATGGCGAAGCCCATATAATTTTTTCAGGGGGCAAAAAACTTTGCCGTAGACGGTCCGTATGTCATCTGTTTGTCATCCGTGTGCCTTCCGTTTTTTTTGTGTACTGCAAAAAAACTGAAGGAGGGTAAATGCATAAATTTACCCAGGATCCATAGCTTCATCCTACATGAGGCGGTCACATGTTCACTCCAGTGCCATTTTCTACTGCTTTTCACAGCGTAGAGCACTCTGGTGATTTTCTTGTGCTTGTACACTTCATATCAGTCTTTTCTGTCATTATAATGGCAGAAAGACACATAATGTCCCACTCTCCTGCATTTTGTAATTTTGCACCCTTTGGTGCCTTTCATGTGGCACTAAGGGGTGCTTAGCTTTGTATTTAGCCAAAAAAATGAAAAAAAAAAGGTTCCCCCTAGTTTTGTAGCCAGCTAGGGTAAAGCAGACGGCTGCAGCCTGCAGACCACAGCTGGCAACCTCACCTTGGCTGGTAATCCAAAACTGAGGGCACCCCACGCTGTTATTTTAAATTAAATAAATAATTAAAAAAAAAAAACACGTAGGGGTCCCCCCAAAATTGGATCACCAGCCAAGGTAAAGCAGACAGCTGGGGTCTGATATTCTCAGACTAGGGAGGTCCATGGGTATTGGACTCTCCCCAGCCTAAAAATAGCAGGCCGCAGCCGCCCCAGAAGTGGCGCATCCATTAGATGCGCCAATCCTGGTGCTTCGCCCCAGCTCATCCCGCGCCCTGGTGCGGTGGCAAACGGGGTAATATATGGGGTTAATACCAGATGTGTAATGTCACCTGGCATCAAGCCCTGGGGTTGGTGAGGTCAGGCGTCTATCAGATATCCGACATCACCAACCCAGTCAGTAATATAAAAAAATAGACGACAAACACATTTTTATTTGAAAAAACACTCCCCAAAACATTCCCTCTTTAACCAATTTATTAGAAAGAAAACCAAATCCAGGTCTGGTGTAATCCAAGGGGTTGCCATGACGATCCACACTGTCCCAGTCAATGAAGAGCAGGATGTTCCCCATTGGCTGGGAGAGCAATGCAGTGACCTGAGCTAACATCAATAGGTCAGCCCAGGTCACTGCAGGGCATGACAAGTGCTGCTGTCAGCGAGGTACATTACCTGCGCTGATCTCCAGCACACTGACAGCACCTGTCACTGAGTTCAATAACCGCCACCTTCACAGCCAAGTATTGCGAGAGGCCCGTGACGTCACCGCTAGTCAGTCTCGGGTCGGAAGTGAGAGAAGGTGATGTGACAAGCGGCGGCCATGGAGGACAGTGACAGCGCTGAGGTCGGGATGGCGGGACTTCATCACCGCAGGTAAGCCGAGCGGGGCCATGTGTGCAGAGTGTGTGTGTGTGTGTGTGTGTGTGTGTATGTGTGTACATGCCGCGGGCAGGAGGGGGCGGAGCGAGCTGAGCGGGGAAGTGTGGGCTTCCTGCACGTAACTAGGATAAACATCGAGTTACTAACCAAAGCGCTTTGCTTGGATACCCGATGTTTATCTTGGTTACCAGCTTCTGGCAGGCTGCCAGCGATGGCTCCTGCACACTGTAGCTGTAAAAATCCCTGCTTTTTGCTGCTAGAACCGTTCTCGAACGTATCTAGAACTATCGAGCTTTAGCAAAAAGCTCGAGTTCTAGTTCGATCTAGAACATGCCCCAAAATCACTCGAGCCGCGAACTGGAGAACCTCGAACCGCGAACCGCGCTCAACTCTACTCGTAACCCATCAGTATTCTACACCTGTGTTACCCCCACATTTATTATAGGGGGATGGCTGTTTCCTGTGAGTGCATTTGCCATTTTGACCTGTGTTGGCTGGTGGCTTTTTTCTGGTGAGATATTTTTATCTAAGTGGTGAAAAAACATTCAGAACAAACAAAAAGAAACAGGATCCAGCACTGAAAATTAACTCATTTAATGCATATTAAAAATACAAACTGTGAACATAAAGGAGACAAAAAACACACCTGGATCTGGTTTACATGTTTCGAAGAAAAACCTCTTAATCATAACCTGAAACACATTCAGAAGTTTGTCCAAAAAAACAATAGCGCTTTTGTCGCCATTTTCCAAGACCCATAGCGTTCTCATTTTTTGGAATCTGAGCTCAGTGACAGCTTATTTTTTGCATCTTGAGCTGATGTTTTTAATTACAACATTTTTGTATAGATGTGCTGTTTTGATCGCCTGTTATTGCATTTTAATGCAATGTTACGGCAACTCTAAATATGTCATTTTGGATATATGTCATTATGAATTTTTTTTCTCGTCATGCCGTGTATCCATTAGGTTGATTGATTTTATATTTTGATAGTTTGGTCATTTCTGAATGCGGTAATACCAAATCTGTGTATTTTTTTGTTTTAATTGTTTTATTTTTTCATATTTTTAAAAACTTTTTATTTATTTTTTTTATTTTACTAGTTCCCCTAGGGCAGGGGTGGGGAACCTATATATACGGCCCGCCATTCCCTTTTATGTGGCCCCCGGGCAGATTCCCGGGGGCGGCAGTGCTCAAGCCGCAACCGCCATCTTGTGCGCCGCTGGCCCTTTAAATACGTACATGTGCTGCTGTGCTTACCAATGCGTTCTCCCGCTGGCCAATGCCAGCGAGAGAGGACTTACTTTGTGGGCGGGTTTAGTGCTCTGTGTTGCCCGCCCTCTGAGCTGTGTTCCCGCCCCCCGGCTCTCGTAGCTGCGTGCCGCCCCGGCCCTCTAAGCTGCTTTCCTGCCCCCCGGCCCTCTGAGCTGGGTTCCCGTCCCCGGCTCTCGGAGCTGCGTGCCGCCCCCCGGCCCTCTGAGCTGCGTTCCCGCCCCCCGGCCCTCTGAGCTGCGTTCCTGCCCCCGGCTCTCAGAGCTGCGTGCCGCCCCCCGGCCCTCTGGTTGAGTTCCCGCCCCCCGACCCTCGGAGCTGCGTGCCCGCCCCCCGGCCATCAGAGCTGCGTGTCCGGTGTCTGCTCTCCGGTGCCTGATCTCGGATGCTGTGAGTCTGGCGCTGCTATGTGTCCAGCGCCAGCCCTCTGCTGCTGTGTGCCCTGTCCAGTGCTTTGTGGCCCCCCTCACCTCAGTGCTGTGTACGCCCCAATGCTGTGTACCCCCCAGGTTTGTGTGTCCCTCCTCCCCCCCACTGATGTCAGGGCTCCGCAAGTGATATCTGTGCCCCCAGTGGTGCCTGTGACCCAGCCCCTCTTGTGTGGTGCCTGCGCCCCAGCCCCTCTTGTGTGGTGCCTGCGCCCCAGCCCCTCTTGTGTGGTGCCTGCACCCCAGCCCCTTTTGTGTGGTGCCTGCACCCCAGCCCCTCTTGTGTGGTGCCTGCGCCCCAGCCTCTCTTGTGTGACGCCTGCGCCCCAGCCCCCTTGTGTGGCGTCTGCACGCCAGCCCCACTTGTGATGTGTATGTCCCCAGCCCCTCTTGTGATGTGCATGTCCTCAGCGTCTCCTGTGACTTATACATCACAGGAGGGTCGGGGGGCATATACATCACAGGAGGGGCTGGGGGCACATACATCACAGGAGGGGCTGGGGGCACATACATCACAGGAGGGGCTGGGGTCACATACATCACAGGAGGGGCTGGGGGCACATTCACAGGAGGGGCAGGGGGCATATACATCACAAGAGGGGCTGGGGGCATATACATCACAAGAGGGGCTGGGGGCATATACATCACAAGAGGGGCTGGGGGCACATATATCACAAGAGGGGCTGGGGGCACATACATCACAAGAGGGGCTGGCGGCATATTCATCACAAGAGGAGCTGGGGACACATACATCACAGGAAGGCTGGAGGCATATACATCACAGGAGGGGCTGGGGGCATATACATGTCCCCAGCCCCTTGTGTGATGTATATGCCCCCAGTGTCTCCTGTGATGTATATACAGCGTCTGTTATGTGATGTATATGATTTACCAATCTTATCACAAAGAGTTGACTGCGCTCCAGACCCAGACAAAAATGAAAAAGCAGCTGTGAGAAGCAACATGATTAGTATCACCAAACATCACAGCCGCACCAAAGAGAAGCCGCTCCGACCGCCACATTAGGGGTAAGTTAATTAATTGTTTGACTAAATATAGCAGGGTCATTTTCACATTGATAATTTTGTGCGGCCGCCGAAGGTTGGTAGAAATTTCCAAATGGCCCCCGGCTGAAAAAAGGTTCCCCATCCCTGCCCTAGGGTCTACTCTACCTAGGGTCATTATGACTACACTATTCTATCGCTTCTCCTCACCAGATCGATGCTGCAGCATCGCTTTGATCAGGAGAAATGCTCATCTCCTGTGAGTGCCGGCACTATCGGTTCTCACAGGAAGTAAGTCATGGCAGCGTCAGGGGTCATCAGCTGACCCTGCACTACCATGACAACACAATGGTGCCGCGTGATCACATCACGGGTCTGTTAATGGTGGCGGGGAATCAGTGTTTGACAGTGCAATCTAAGGGGTTTAACAGGCACCTGCTCCTGTTAGCAGCACATTTCTACTGATCAGATTAGCAGACATTTGTGGGAATATCGCCGGCTCGCCACCGGAGCCTGCGGTAACCGGAGGGAGGAGTCCAAAACGTACCAGTACATCCTTGGTAATTAAGGGGTTGGTGTGTCGCGGGCGGCGGGGCGCTGTGCTCGCTAACACTCGGGTCCGGCGCTGCTGCAGTTGCTGCTCGGTGGCTCGAGTGGTGGGCAGGATCCGGGGACTCGAGCGGTGCTCCTCGCCCGTGAGTGAAAAGGGGGTTGGCTTGTTTTGGGGATTTAGTCCGTGACGCCACCCACGGGTCGTGGTGAAGATGGGCACCACCGCTGCTGGTGACTGGGATCCCGGAAGCAACGGTAGGGAGCAGCTGGGATGTTGTTTTCCCCCTCCGTGGGTAGGGGTTGGTGGTCCCGGGGCCCGGTGGTGTGACGGGGAGGCAGGGTCGGTGAGGTGCAGGGTTGCAGGGGCAGCGCGGTGCGGTGCCGGATGGCACGGGTGTACTCACTCAGCAAGAGATGCACAAAGTCCTCGGTAAACCCAACGGCTGGATGGACGGGTCCCGCAGCCGGCTGCAGTGTCTCTCCCTGGACAGGTGATGGCGGCTGTCTTTCCCTGCACCTTTGTGTACTGTCTTGACTACGATGGGTCCCCAACGGTAGTCCGCTCCCCGGTGTATGGATGCCAGAGGAGCCCGTTTGCCCGCAGGCGCTGGCCCTTGGGTCTCTAGCCTTTGGCGGTAGCTGTATACCCTCACGGTGCGGACGGTTGCCTTCTAACGGGTCTTTGGTTGTTAGGAAACCCCTGGGGTTCCTGTCACACTCGGATTTGACTGTTGATGGCGACTCCAAGCCTAGTCGGGGTCCGATGGCCCTGCCTGTGTGTGCTGGCTTCACTTCGCTCCCCGGTCGGTACCGGCGGGCCACCGCCCGAACCCGGTCCTACGGTTCCGCGTTGATCCACCACTCCTGCAGACGGCCACCACCGTCTGACAACCTTGTTGTCAGTGCCTGGGCCACAAACCCAGACACTCTCCACTTTACTCCTCTCACTTCAACCTCCGGACTAAACTGCTCCTTTTCCCGCCTCCAGGCCTGTGAACTCCTCGATGGGTGGGGCCAACCGCTTGGCTCCGCCCCACCTGGTGTGGACATCAGACCCTGGAGGGAGGCAACAAGGGTTTTGTGTTTGGCTAATGTAACTGTCTAGTGGGGGTGGGGGTGTGTGTGTGTTACCTGTGACGACCCGGCTAGTCCAGGGCGCCACAGGTGCATCCCATTACTTTATTATTAACCTTTGCAGCAACTGCACGACACTGCTCAATAAAGTTGAGTTTCCTGTCCACCCATCCATATTTTTCAGAGACAGTTTTACCCAGTGTCTTACAATTAAGTACATAGTTATAAATTGTATTACCATGACCATACATTTATTCTCATTAAACTTCAATTGCCACTTCTCAGCCCAAGCCTCCAGCTTATACAAATCTTTCTGCAATATTACATTATCCTCCTCTGTATTAATTACTTTGCAGTAACTTTACCCTTAATGCTCCCTACATGGTCATTAATAAATATGTTAAACAAAAGAGGGCCCAACACTGATCCTTGTGGTATTCCCATTAACCCAGCCTGAGTGTGTTCCATTAAAAACCACCGTTTATTTCCTATCACTCGGCCTGTTCTTAATCTCATTTTATGTATCAAACTTTTGTGTGTCACTGTGTCAAACGCCTATGAAAATTCCATATAGCCAACATCCACTGCATTTCTCTGGTCCAGTCTTGAACTTACCTCCTTATAGAAGCTGATCAGATTAGTTTGGAAGGACCTTAAACCTATGTTGATACTGGCTTATGAGGTTATTCTTCCTCAGCTACTCCAAGATGGCATCTCTTAGGAAATCCTCAAAGATTTTACCCACAGTAGAGGTTAAACTTACCGGCCTATAATTTCCAGATACAGATTTTGTCTAGTTTTTGTGATGTACATTTGTATTTAGTTCCCTGTAGTCTTATAGGGGAAGTTATTATTATCATTTATTATTGTAGCGCCATTAGTTTCATGGCGCTTTACATGTGAAAAGGGGTTCACATAATAGGGACAAGTACAATAATCATAAACAATACAAGGCACAGACTGATACAGGAGGAGAGAGGACCCTGCCTGTGAGGGCTCACAGTCTACAGGGGATGGGTGAGGATACAGTAGGTGAGGGAAGTTGATTTTGAGTGGTCCAATGTCAACCCTCGGCCGTTACCCTGTTGTATGCCACTGTTAATCTCTTGCACAATAATGGACTGCCGATGAGTTGCCATGACAGGTAGGGGTCTGCTGAAGCCTGCCATGATGGTACTCCTGTGAAAGCCAGTTCATGGCTGGCATTCATCGAAGACTATGATTTTTGCTATACTGTTGTATTGCTTTTACCCCAAAGATTCAAAATTCTATAACGCATCTATTTTTGAAAAATCATTCAGTATCAATTTTATTTAATTGTACAAACAACATTAAAAAGACACACATTTATTTAAGATTTAGTGTACATTCACGACGCCGGTGGGCAGCTACCCCACACCTGAAAAGAACTACAGCAGGGGAAACAGTACTGGTCCACAACCCTTGCTCAGATTTGTTGATTAACAGGTATCTCTCCTAGAGTGGCTGGACAAAACCTTTACTGTTGTATTACTGTATAAAGCAAAAGGTCACAGGTTTAAGTTCCTTATGGGGGACTAGCAATTACAATATAAAATAAAAAAATATGTTTCGAAAAATATAATATTTCAAATTTCCCCCTTTCCCAATGCACCATTTCTGGCACTTTCCGAATGGCCTGGTAATGTTTTTTGGAGTTGATGTCAGCTGTATAGTGTCATCTGGCATGAAGCACGGGGGTTAGTAATGTAGAGGAATCAATCAGATACCCCCATTACTGACCCAGTAAGTTAAAAGAAAAAAATCACACACAAAAATATTTATTTTAAAAAACACTCCTGGACACTTCCCTGGTTCACGAATTTATTAAAAAAAACAATACAGGTCTGATGTAGTCCAAGGAATCTGATGTAGTTTAAGGAAGGAAACCTGGAAGACATAAAAAGATAAATCAAAACAAGATACTATGCCTCGTACACCAATTTATTAGAAAGTAAAGTTCCCATCTCAGACGTAGTCCAACGGTTCCCACAACATTCCTTGATTACATGGATCAAAGGCTATGAAAAATCAGAAGGAAGTGCCATAGGCTTTGATAAGCAGCTTCTCTCAGCTGATGCTGCGCTCTGTTTGACTCAGCAACTGTGATGATTAGAGATGAGCGAACCTGATGTTTGAGGTTCGAAGTTTGGGTTCGAACACAGACTACAAAAAAACCAAAGCTTGGGTTCAATGTTCGAGTGAGTTACAAGTGCAAACCACTCAAGCGAGCAGCGCTGTGCTGGGATAGGATTGATGCTCACCCCTGTGCAAGCCACTTGCAGTGTTTGAACGGCTCGCACAGGGGGTGAAATCAGAGTGATCAGATGTAGTGTGCACACAGAAAAAAAAAAATGCCCACCCTCCCCCAGAAGTGTTCTGCTTATAGCTGGCTGAATGTGTGTGGAGACATGAACTGCCCAATTACTGACTTCCATTTAGGTTCGGGTCAAGTCAGGGTCACAAATCGAACCTTATCTAATGTTCGACTGTGCCCTCCGAACCAAACCTCCAAAGGTTCGCTCATCTGTAGTGATGAGCGGTGTCATCAGAAGTATCACTGTTCCTCAGTATTTGTATTATTCTGTGTGTGCGTATGTGTGTATATATTGCCGATTCGAAGCATATCTTGGATCATGTGCGCCTATACAAGTATATGAGTGTGTATGTAACATTGAACTGCACTCAGATGATATCCGAATGCAGTCCAATATATGCCTAGACTGACGATGGAGACATTAATCTCTATCAGCACCACATTTGTAATCGGATTCTGGCCTGCGAGAGAATCGGTTCACAGTAGCTTGACACTTGGCTGATACTTACAGCAGAGTTGGAGCTTAGTGTAATTAACATATAGCATCTAATTTTCTCATATCAGATTCTATACACTAGTGTAACCCCGGCCATCAAAGAAGGACGCCTTGCTATGGCTGATGGGCTCTCATGAATTGACCTATTTATTCGCTAAACATCTTTATTTTCTAAATATATTCTATGTGAGCAAGGATGGTTGACCTTAGGGAGATCAACATCCACCACTGCGGAGACACCATCACGTGTTTCTCAACGCAGTGATTCTAGAGCAATGCCCCCTGGGAAATATTCAAAGCAAGAAGGCCTGCGGAGACACCATCACATGTTTCTCAACGCTGGCAGGAAACTAGGCAGGTCTTTCACCGGGAAGGAACAACCACGGGAAGGGCAGTCTCCAGTCAAGGAGACCACCTATGCCAAACATTGTATCCATCCACAGACAGCCGTTTCGGGGTATTTGCCCCTCATCAGTGTGGAGTAGGAATCTGGCTAGTGGGAGCATTGCCTAGTAAAAGACTATGTGAGCAAGGATGGTTGACCTTAGGGAGATCAACATCCACCACTGCGGAGACACCATCACGTGTTTCTCAACGCAGTGATTCTAGAGCAATGCCCCCTGGGAAATATTCAAAGCAAGAAGGCCTGCGGAGACACCATCACATGTTTCTCAACGCTGGCAGGAAACTAGCCAGGTCTTTCACTGGGAAGGAACAACCACAGGAAGGGCAGTCTCCAGTCAAGGAGACCACCTATGCCAAACATGGTATCCATCCACAGACAGCCGTTTCGGGGTATTTGCCCCTCATCAGTGTGGAGTAGGAATCTGGCTAGTGGGAGCATTGCCTAGTAAAAGACTATGTGAGCAAGGATGGTTGACCTTAGGGAGATCAACATCCACCACTGCGGAGACACCATCACGTGTTTCTCAATGCAGTGATTCTAGAGCAATGCCCCCTGGGAAATATTCAAAGCAAGAAGGCCTGCGGAGACACCATCACATGTTTCTCAATGCTGGCAGGTAACTAGCCAGGTCTTTCACCGGGAAGGAACAACCACGGGAAGGGCAGTCTCCAGTCAAGGAGACCACCTATGCCAAACATGGTATCCATCCACAGACAGCCGTTTCGGGGTATTTGCCCCTCATCAGTGTGGAGTAGGAATCTGGCTAGTGGGAGCATTGCCTAGTAACACGTGATGGTGTCTCCGCAGTGGTGGATGTTGATCTCCCTAAGGTCAACCATCCTTGCTCACATAGTCTTTTACTAGGCAATGCTCCCACTAGCCAGATTCCTACTCCACACTGATGAGGGACAAATACCCCGAAACGGCTGTCTGTGGATGGATACCATGTTTGGCATATGTGGTCTCCTTGACTGGAGACTGCCCTTCCCGTGGTTGTTCCTTCCCGGTGAAAGACCTGGCTAGTTTCCTGCCAGTGTTGAGAAACATGTGATGGTGTCTCCGCAGGCCTTCTTGCTTTGAATATTTCCCAGGGGGCATTGCTCTAGAATCACTGCATTGAGAAACATGTGATGGTGTCTCCGCAGTGGTGGATGTTGATCTCCCTAAGGTCAACCATCCTTGCTCACATAGTCTTTTACTAGGCAATGCTCCCACTAGCCAGATTCCTACTCCACACTGATGAGGGGCAAATACCCCGAAACGGCTGTCTGTGGATGGATATTATGTTTGGCATAGGTGGTCTCCTTGACTGGAGACTGCCCTTCCCGTGGTTGTTCCTTCCCGGTGAAAGACCTGGCTAGTTTCCTGCCAGCATTGAGAAACATGTGATGGTGTCTCCGCAGGCCTTCTTGCTCTAAATATATTCTAGATAGCAGTAATGCAGTTAAAATTTCATATGTTCAATGTTTGCATTTATTTTGGTGCTTACAGAGTGCTGCTGTACCTTTTGGTTTGTGTATTATGCAGTCATGCAGCTTGCACCTGTTCACACTTGCTTTTTTCTGTTCAGAGATGCTCATCAGGTTTTTTCTTTTTTTTTTAAGTATACCATTGGAGGTTTTCTGACTGACCACTTCTCTCAGCAGTCTTAGGCTATTTTTGATTAACCCCTTCATGTACGGTGTAAGTTGGAAGCATGTCTATGGAAAGATCTCACTCCATACTCGGCAGATAATGGCTGCGTGTTACAGCAAGGTCCTGCCTCCAACAATTGTAGGTGGGCAACCTGTTAAATACGGGACCTGTGTGCCGATCGGCACGCCCATGACATGATCATGGGGTGCCAATAGCTTACTTTGAAAGTCTGGGGTCTGCTGAAGTCCTCCGTGAATGTCAGTGTGGAGCTCCCTTGAAGCCAAGCCTTCAAAGGAGACTATGATTTTGACTATATATGGCAATGTCCTGCTATCAGGCAGGTTATAGTCTCCTTTTCCCCTATTAAAAATATATATATATATATATATATATACATTTATATGTATATATATATATATATATATATATATATATATAAAGCTGACAACAACAGACGAAGTGGAGGAAAGCGTGACACGCCCAATGGAAAAGGTCCCCACACATCCATGGAGTGCAACGATATGAAGTCCGCCAGGTGGACTATAACTTGAATAAGAGGAAAAAATATCGGCACATCCAACGTAAAACAATTTCTTTTTTTATTTTCACATAATATTAAAAAAGTCCATCCATATTCAGAAGACCCTGACGCATTTCCGACGCAAAAGAGAGTCCTTAATCATAGGCTAGGCTAGGCTAGGCCTATGATTAAGGACGCTCTTTTGCGTCGGAAACGCGTCAGGGTCTTCTGAATATGGATGGACTCTTTTAATATTATGTGAAAATAAAGAAAGAAATTATTTTACGTTGGATGTGCCGATATTTTTTCCTCTTATATAAAGCTGAGTGTATGTATGTATGCATGTCTGTGTGTGTGTGTATGTATGTCCGCTAAAGGAATCCGCACCGTCGCATTTAGAATCACGAAATTTTGCACATATGCCTCATATGACTCAGGGAGCATCATAGACTATGTTTTGAGGGGAAAATTTAACCCCACACTTTACAGTTATTCGCCAAAAAACCTGCTTACATTAAAGTCAATGGAGCTTGGAGCTACAAGTCATTAATAGGAGTTCTAATTGGTTGCTATGGGCAAAAATTGGAATTTTTAAAAATTTTCTAGTACACTATATGGTAAAATGAATGGTGCCATTCTAAAGTACAAATTGTCTTGCAAAAAACAAGCTGTCAGACATCTATATGGACAGAAAAATAAAAAGTTATAGCTCTGGTGAAATAAAGGAGAAAAAGCTAAAACGCAAAACGGGAATTTAGCGTCATCCTGAATGCTGGATCCTACCTGCCCTTAATCTTGTAGGCTTTTAGCCCGGTAGATATGATATTAGGTTACAGGCCCGTGGCTGATGGCATCCCATGAATTGGACAATTTATGTGCTAAGTAACTTAATTTTTATAAGTGTACTAGCAAAATACCCGCGGTTTCCCTTGCGGAAAATGATATATTATATTGTTGGTTACACTTGCTAAGGTTAAATTTTCAGTTTCACCCTGAAGTTGACATCTTTAGTGTTTAAAATTTGTTTTTTCAACTCTTATTTTTTGTTAGTTTGGTTTAACATGTCTTTATTTTTTCAAATTTGTCATAATCCTGAGAACAACAACTACTTTCTGAACAAATTACTATAAAATATTAAAATTTACTCTCCGTTTCCTTTCCAGCCGGGACTTGCGTTGCTCACTTGTCTCAGCTATTTGACACAGTTTTGCTTTCTTCGCTTTTTAGATGAACTTACCCAATAGATGGCAGTTTTTTGGGCGGCATTTTAAAAAACAGTCCTTAGTATTATGACCCTCAGTAATCACCTCACCCTGATCAGAGATTTAATAGGTGAATCCGTATACTGTATATATAAAGCAGAAAATGTGTGTCCTGACTCCTGAAGGATTTTTAATCTTAGTTATGAAAACTGACTCACAGACTGTTCTAATTGTCCATAGCAGCTAATCAGCACTCAGCTTTCACTTTACCTTCAGCTTCAATGCTGAAATCTGCAGTCTGGTTGTTATAGGCAGCCAAAACAATCTTACTGTGAGGCAATACTCAGATATGAGGCTTGACAAAGAACGCAGGTAGCGTTCGAAATGCGTTGCTGCACATGGGCTCCCTATTTTATCCTTGTGATGATAAATATGTTTTACGTCCTTTAAAATAAAGCTTGCACAAGATTTTATATTATTCCGGAAGCTGGCTTACCTTTTTTCTTCTATTGAGTCCAACTATGCCCTCATTCTGATATGCATCTTGCACTTTATATTATGTAATGTTAGGGGTTTTACTATTATTGTTGGCATATCTAATTTGCTTCATCATCTTTTCTATACATTGTGTCCACTCATATCCTGTCCACCGCCATTAACATGAGAACGGTGGAAGCTATAGGCATAGAAGTGGTGTCTAGGTATAGTAAAGTAGCCATGCGCTATGCAATGAAACCACCTATAGCGCCACCTGGTGGAAAACAACAGAGTTAGCATTTTTATCTCGAAAACGGAACGAGATAGAGAAAAAATGTGAATTACAAAGTTGTAGGGCATCATAAATTCAATACGAATCGACACCTTGCATAGAGAAATGTTATGACTACAACGTGTAAAACTCACAAGGCTGCAGTATGGTGGCTGCATGGTGTGGCCTCCACGCTCACCTGACCTGACCCCATTGGACTTCTTTCAGTGATGTCACATCAAACAGTGGGTTTATGTGACCCCTCTACCAACATTGCAGGACCTATGACGACATATCACAGATGCTTGTTCAAACATGTCGCCTACCATATTGCACAACGTGCAGCAAGATACAGTATGCTGTCCAAAGTCCTGATGTGCATTGCAGCTGACGGTGAACACTTTGAGCATCAAAGTTAAATGAGCGCCATATGCGTGACCAGCATTCAATGTTTTGGGGGGGTGGTCATGGATTTCATATCACAGCATTTCTGTATGCAAAGTGTCGATTCGTATTGAATTAATGATGCCCTACAATTTTTTAATTCACTTTTTTTCTGTATCTCGTTCCATTTTCAAGATAAAAATGCTAACTCCGTTGTTTTTCACTAGGTGGCGCTATAAGTGGTTTTATTGCGTAGCGCATGGCTACTTTACACGCATGCAGGTTTTTTAAAAAATATTTAAATAAATAATTTTCAAAAACTGCGTGTGGTCCCCACCCAATTTTGGTACCCAGCCATAATAAAGACAAAAGCTGGCAGCTGGTATTCTCAGGCTGGGGAGGCCCATGGTTATTTGAAAAAAATAAAAATAGCAAAAATAGCTGCTTGCAAGCCGCCCATGATTATTGCATCCCTTAGATGCGACAATTTCGACACTTTACACAGCTCATCCTGATTGCCCTGAGAAGGTGGCAATCAGGGTAATAAGGAGTTAATAACAGCTCACAGCTGCCACTAAGCCCTAGATTAGTAATGGGAGACATCTTTGAGGCCCCCCTATTATTAATCTATAAGTGAAAAGAAATAAACACACTGAAAAAATCCCTTATTTGAAAGAGAATTAAAAAACACACCCTCTTTCAACCCTTTATTAACCCCCCAAAACACCCAGGTCTGACGTACTCCCCACGAGGTCCCACGACGATTCCAGCTCTGCTAAATCTGAAGTGACTGAGTGTGGATATAAAAGTTGACTGCCCACTGTACGCTTCAGGCAGAGACTGAATGCAGCGATGAGCAGTGACGTCACTCAGGTTATTTGCGGTCCTCCACCTGTGATCGCAGGTAACCTGACCTCATTGACCCAAAAGTTTGGACACACTTTCTCATTGAATGAGTTTTCTTTATTTTCCTGACTCTGAAAATTGTAGATTCACATTGAAGGCATCAAAACTATGAATTAAAACATGTGGAATGAAATACTTAAAAAAGTGTGAAACAACTGAAAATAGGTTTTATATTCTAGGTTCTTCAAAGTAGCCACCTTTTGCTTTCATTACTACTTTGCACACTCTTGGCATTCTTTTGATGAGCTGTCATCTGGCGTAGCATCCCATCACTCTCCTTCTTAGTCAAATAGCCCTTACACAGCCTGGAGGTGTGTTTGGGGTCATCGTCCTGTTGAAAAATAAATGATGGTCCAACTAGACACAAACCGGATGGAATAGCATGCCACATCAAGATGCTGTGGTAGCCATGCTGGTTTAGTATGCCTTCAATTTTGAATAAATCCACAACAGTGTCACAAGCAAAGCACTCCCATATCATCACACCTCCTCCTCCATGCTTCACGGTAGGAACCAGGCATGTAGAGTCCATCTGTTCACCTTTTCTACAAAGACACGGTGGTTGGATCCAAAGATCTCAAGTTTGGACTCATCAGACCAAAGCACAGATTTCCACTGGTCTAATGTCCATTCCTTGTGTTTTTTAGCCCAAACAAGTCTCTTCGGCTTGTTGCCTGTCCTTAGCAGTGGTTTCCTAGCAGCTATTTTACCATGAAGGCCTGCTGCTCAAAGTCTCCTCTTAACAGTTGTTCTAGAGATGAGAAGGTGTGTCCAAACTTTTGGTCTGTACTGTATATATATGTAGTCCATAGAATTATTTTATTCTATTTTTCAATTATTTCCACCAGTGACGGATCCAGATCGTGCAGCCGGAATTCCGGATCCGGGTCCGGCATCCAGAAATCTTTGAAACCGCGCGGATCCGGACTTTTACCGTTCGGACCCGCTTAGCCCTAATTCCTATGCCAGCAGAGATGCAGGCTTTTGAAGCTTTTGAACTGTGCACTGATAACAGGCTGGATGATTTCTTTCCTCTTCAGTCTGTAGGACATGGCATCAGTGGTTTCCACAGTTTCACATTTTGAGTCTTCTGACCACAGAACAGTTTTCCATTTTGCCTCAGTCCATTTTCAATGTGCTTTGGCCCAGGGAAGACAGCACCGTTTTTGGATTGTGTTCACCTTTGGCTTATTCTTTGTATGGTAAAGTTTATTCCATTTGTGGACTGTATGGCAAACTGTGTTCACAGGCAATGATTTCTGGAATTATTTCTGAGCTCATGTAGTGATTTGCACGACCAGCTCACCAATTTTTAATGCAGTTCTGCCTGATGGCCCGTAGATCACAAGAATCTAATATTATCTGTTGGCCTTGTTTCCTATGCACAAGGATTTCTCCATCATCTGTGAATTTTTTGATGATACTGTAGATGGGGGGATATTCAAAGTTTTTGTCATTTTACATTGAAGAGCATTTTTCTGAATTTGTTTCAGAATTTTTAGACACAGTTGTTCACAGACTGGTGAATCTCCAACTGTGCTTCTGAGAGTCTCTGCCTCTCTAACAGGCTCTTTTTTATAGAGTCATGTGATTTGGTTGAAAATTAAGCAATTTTTCATGAGTAACACTTAAGGGTGCTTTACAGGCTGCGACATTGCTAACGATATATCGTCGAGGTCACGACGTTAGTGACGCACATCCGGCGCCATTAGCAACATCGCAGCGTGTGACACCAAGGAGCGACGATCAATGAGTGCAAAAACGTGAAAAATCGTTGCTCATTGACACGTCGCTCTTTTTCCAAATATCGTTGCTGCTGCAGGTACTATGTTGTTCGTTGTTCCTGCGGCAGCACACATCGCTATGTGTGACACCGCAGGAACAACGAACATCTCCTTACCTGCGTCCACCGGCAATGAGGAAGGAAGGAGGTGGGCAGCATGTTCCGGCCGCTCATATCCGCCCCTCCTCTGCTATTGGAAGGCTGCCGTGTGACGGGTGTTAGCGATGTTGGGAAGGTAAGTCCGTGTGACGGGTGTTAGCGATGTTGTGCGTCACGGGCAGCGATTTGGCCATGACACACAACCGACAGGGGCGGGAACGCTTGCTAGCGATATCGGTACCGATATCGCAGCGTGTAAAGTACCCTTTACTCTTTTAGCTCTGTTTCAACTCTTTTGAGATGTGTTTAGATTGAATGTGTTGTGTTGAAAGAATTGAAATGCTACAGATTTTCAAAAATGCGTGCATGAGACTTCTGAAATCTCATTGCTTTTAGGCCTAAGCCACACGACATGAAAATCGGTGCGAGTGGAGTGCGATAAAAAATCGCATTCCACTCGGACCAATATTAGCCTATGTGTCAGCACCCATGAGCGATTATTTTCTCAGCACTAATCGGACCGAGAAAACAATCGCCCCATTCAAGTCTATGGGGCGAGAGAAAAATCGCACGGCACTCGCGGTTCACCGGTGTACCGCGAGTGCAGGGCGAGAATCGCAATAACCGGCAACAGAGGAGAGAGGTAGATAAATCCCTCCCCTCTTTAGCGCCTGCCCGCCCCTCCTCAGTGCCGGCCGACCCCCCGCAGCTGAGGTCCGCTTGCACGATCGGACCTCAGTCGCAGGGACACTCGCATGACACTTGGCTCTGCTGTACTGCCAGCGTGAGCCAAGTGTCATGCGAGGGGATCGCAGTAATCCCCGTGTGGCCCCAGCCTTTTACTGGTACTGCATAACGCAGTTTCTTTTCCTGTAACTTTCTACAGCAGGCTGTGATCAGTCTTATAAAGGAATCATTTGCATCCTTGTATTGAGAAATTACTGCATTCTCACATTGTTATGCCAGTTTGGTGTTTACAGAATTATAGCAGCTTGACTCGGCTAATCTGTAATACACAAATGCATTGTCTCTAAAGGATAGGCTGATATAACCCTCCTAATATTTTTATACATGACAGCCATCTGGAATTCTTACACTAATGTTAGTTGAGAGTAGACAGGCAATCGTGTGTCTCCTCCTGGTTCCATTGACTGCTTAAGTTATACTTTGTCTTGTCTGGCTCCTCCAGAGATAACACATAGTGCATTACTGTATAAACTAAACCACCTTTGTGCCGCGCTCAATGGGACAATTAAACAAAAGACCCACTCACCAAACAGAGGGATAAAATGAACACTGACATAGAAACCTCACCAGTCCAAATGATAATGACAGCAGATCAGCGACAGCAAGCTGCTTTGCTATTCAATACTAATAGTTTTTATTGCTCCACCCTTCAGATGATTGCAGATTTCCATCCAAAAATGGCGGTGTCTCCTTAATTATACAATATGCTTGATAAGAACTCAGGTCTTTGTTACATTTGTGGAAGTGGATATCTCATCCTTTGTCAGCTTCTCACATCAGTGGATAGTAAAAAAAAATATATATATTGAATTAGTTTGAGTGTCCAGAGAGAATTGCAATGATGGAATTTTTTGATAGAATGCGAAAAAAGATAAATGTAAAACACATGGAGAGTTATAATCTGCTGTATGATGTGCTTATTTACAAAAGAAGTTCTATCAATATCCTTTATATATGAAAATTAGTAGTTTAAAACAGAAATATTATCGATATGTAGGGAGTTAAGGGTTAGGCCCACCCCTGCATCTGTACCCTGCAGACTATGCTATGTTTGATAACTGTAGAGTATAATGGTAAAGTGTAAATCCTTGTGTAAAACCACCACCAGGTGGCAGTGCTACAGCATCAACGTACTGGCACCTGGGTGGGGAGGAGCAGAACAGGGACTATATAACGGAGAACTAGTGGGAGAGGGAGGAGGAGAGTCCCCAGGAAGATGTTTTAGTAAGATCTCCCAAGTAGAAGATTCTGACCCTTTGGGTCACCCCCACAACCGTGGCACGCGGGATCCGATCCGGTTTGGCAAACCGCATCCCCCAAGGAGAGGAGTATAGTCGAACAATTGGGGACCTGACGTCGTTATCTACTGGCTAAAACTCCACAAATTGCACACTCACGGAAAGGTCAGTGCGCCCTCAGGCAAAAGGGTATGATTGGATGGCCTGAGCACAGTCAGGATAGCCTGTTTGATGGTGGCCTCCCTGGTGCTAGTATGAAGTGTAGTCTGGAAGGAGAGGCCTGGAAGGGACAAAGTGTACCCAGGTGCCAGTAATACGGACTGCTGTTAAATTATGTAAAGCATGTAAGAGTGGACGGAACCCCCAGGGAATGAGAACCGGTACTGGCAAGATGCGGACCAAGTTGATGCGGGCGGTACCAGAAAATAAAGTTGACCTGTTTAAGAAACAAGATTGAGTCTGGACTTTATTTCCTGAAGAAAAGTGAAAGTGTGTCGCCTGAAGCTGATATGGGGGTCCTCCTGTGTGTGGTGCGGCAACCAGGAGGTGAGGGGTTAATGACAGGTACTGCTGTGACCTGTTGTTTCCCCTGCACTCATAACTACAATCACTGCCTGCCCCATGCCCTCCACCACAGATAAATAAACTTTGTGTTACAAGATCCACTCGACATATTTTGTGTTGGTACAAATAGAGATTCGCTGGGTTCAGCCAGAGTTTAGTTAAAAGTTCAGTTTGGGACCTGGATTTGACCTGAACTTGAGAGTGAAGCCAGAGCCCGAAGCCGGGATTTTTTGATCTTTAGGCACAACATCTGAAAAGGTTGTTTTTACCCCCCAGTGAAAACCATTCAGAAACTGCCAATGGCTCTCACTGGGCTGTGCACAAAGCGTACCCGAGCTCAATCGATTTGTTAGTGTACAAACAGCACTCAAACTTGGACACAGATTTTTTTTTAAATGTCCATGTTTGAGTCAGAGACCCAGACACTTTACAGCTCGGGTTCACTGATTTCTAGAGATGAGCAAACCCGTGGACATTTGGTTCGGCAGCCGGACTTTTGAAAAAGTTTGGTTTGGGACCCGGACTTGACCTGTACCCCAATGGAAGTCACTAATTGGGCAGTTACCCCCAGTACGAACCGATCAAACACTGCAAGCGGCTTGCTTTGGGCGGAGCACCGAGCATACCTAAGAACAGCGAAGCCCACACGACTGATTTGCATAAGTAAAGCATCCTATCTCTGAACTCGAACTCTGTTTTTTGTAAAGTCTATGTGCGTTACAAACACCGAACCTTAGCTTCGCTCATCTCCACCATTTGTAGTTACAAAGTATGTGTTGGGGACCCTATAGATACCTGTAAAGCTGCCCATAGACAATAGCATTTTGGATCATACCAATATTGGTGTGTTATAGTTTAATGGACCATTTTTGAAACCTACCACATAATTGCTCGGATAGGAACCATAAATGAGGTACAGATTTTTCTTGGGTCTAACATTGTCTCATTTTCCCAACCCCAGATAAACAATATACATAGTCAGTCAAAACACGTATAGCTGTTAAAAGGTTTTAGACAATTTTGTTATGTTGCTGAAAAATCATTAAGCAGATGATACTTCAATGTTTACGAATCAGGATGTTTTGTGCCACTTTTGCTTAACCAAAATAGTTTTTGACCTGCTTTGAACATTGTTAAATAAGGCAACTCAAGAATTTTGGATAACACAGACATAGTATCCCAACAGAGCTAGTACATAAAATAAAAAAATTGCGTGCCTCGGTGCATACATCTGTTGTAAAGCCTTACCGATGTATGATATCAATAGTTATGACGGTTTTCAAGCATCACTGGTGGATCGTTGAAATCATGATCTCAAGTCTTCGGGAGTGCTCAACAATTATAAAGCGTTTAGATGCAATTGCTTGATGTTCTAGACAAAGTACTTGGGTGTGGACATTAAATATCTCCGAGATATAGATGTCCCTTTACCTACTACATCGAATGACGGGTACATGTAAATACTTGTCGAACACTTTTACAGTTGTTGAGTGATTAGTTGCGACACAGAATTATATGCATTATCGCGATGTGTAAAACCACCTTATTCCGAGCTTTTATTTATCTCTTATTTGCAACCATCAGTCAGGAAACCGTAACAAAGACGCTATTCAGGTTATCTATAGGCAGCTAAACAAACGTATCTTGCTTGTCTGTTATCTTCTTGTTAACAAAACACTATCAGGATGTTCTAAACATCAGCATTTACTGCACAAGGGCTGTAGTCTTTATCTGAGATGATATATGGCGAGTCCCTCAATTAGTACAAAGGGCTGCGAATCTTTGCTATAATTCAGGCAATGCTTTCACCCTAAATGTTTTATTGCTCTGCCTTTCCCCCCCAGTTTTATCTTGTATACATATTAAGACATGAATATACACGTCATTAGTGAAGACTTTTTCTCTGTGGCCTTCACTTCTTTCATGATAAGGTGGCCATACACACTGGAGGGAAGATTGTCAAACTTGGACTTCAACTTGCCCAATCCTTTGGTTGCACAGGAGACACGCCACTGTTAGATATGTCTGGTACTATGTTGGTCCCCACTCCCTTTTGGCTCCCATACAAATGATACCAAGGCAAACCATACCCTCCAAATTTGGCAGGGCTAGCCTATTTTATGTATATCGGAGCTTCTCAATTCTAAACCATCAGTTGACATTTGGAAAATTAAGTATCACATATATTGAATTTTTAAAGGGATTCTGTCACCAGGTTTTTGCTCCCCCATCTGAGAGCATCATAACAGAGACTGAGACCCTGATTCCAGTGATGTGTCACTTACTGAGCTATTTGCTGTCATTTTGATAAAATAAATGTTTTCTCTGTTATAGAACTCCACCGGGCAGCAGGACAAGTAGTCCTCTTATGATAATCTACTGCTGATTAAACAATGATTTTATCAAAGCTACATTAAGCAGCCCAGTAAGTGACATACCGCTGGAATCAGGATCTCTGCCCCTACGTTATGCTGCTCTCAGATTAGGTGGCAAAAACTTGGTGGCAAATTTCCTTTAATTTTTTTCGCAAGAAAGTAAGCGCCAGAGGCCAAGAAACGTGTGCACGTGTATGGGGGTCATGAGGAATAACTATTCTGTCAACAGCTGATAATAATAATAATAATAATAATAATAATAATAATAATTATTATTATTATTATTATTATTATTATTGTATTTATAAAGCTTATATAGCACCAACATATTCCACAGCACATTACCAATAAGGAAGCACATGTGCAGACAATAAAGACATTACTTAGTAACATAGTTCAACAGTTTCTGGAGGAGTGAGGCCCTGCTCTCAAGCTTACAATCTATAAGGAAATAGGGGGACACAATAGGTAGAACATGCTTGTCAGGTTAGGTCCAGCCATCATTATAGTAAATAGGGGTGTTCAAATAAAGGTGCATGAGCGATCATCAGCCAGGATCTGTGCAGTTACCAAATGCTATTGTGTGTTTGCAAGATGTGGAGACAGATGACTAGGAGGGATTAGATTCTGAGGAAACATTAGAAAGGAGGAATAGGGAAGAGTTAGATTAGTAAAGTGAGGGAATTAGATGTGTTTTTAGAGAACACTTAAAAATGTGTAGGTGAGGTATTAATCGATTGTCCAGGGTAGTACCTTCCAGAAAACTGGTGCAGCACTAGAGATGTCTTGGAGATGCAAGTGGGAGGTTCAGATTATGAGAATGTTGAAAGTTTACTTTTCATACAACTAAATCATAAAAGCCGATGCCACCTTCTAAGCAGTTGAGGAGTATCAGACTTTCTTAGAAATTAATCTAAAGAGCTGTGTGAATAAAGGCTGCTTTACACGCTGCGACATCGCTAGCATTTCCTGGGGATGTCGTGCGCGATAGCACCCGCCCCCGTCGTACAGCCGATATGTGGTGATCGCTGCCATAGCGAACATTATCGCTACGGCAGCGTCACACGCACATACCTGCTCTGTGACGTCGCTGTGACCGGCGAACCGCCTCCTTTCTAAGGGGGTGGTTCATTCAGCGTCACAGCGACATCACAATAGCGTCACTGAACCGCCGCCCAATAGAAAAGGAGGGGAGGAGATGAGCGGGACGTAACATCCCGTCCACCTCCTTCCTTCCTCATTGCCGCGGTGGCCGCAGGTAAGGTGAGGTTCCTCGTTCCTGCGGTGTCACACATAGCGATGTGTGCTGCCGCAGGAACGACGAACAACATCGTACATGCAGCAGCAATGATAATTGAGAATAGGGGGGCATGTCACCGATTAGTGATTTTGAACGTTTTTGCGACGATTCATAATCACTCATAGGTGTCACACGCAACGACATCGCTAACGCGGCCGGATGTGCGTCACAAATTCCGTGACCCCAACGACATCGCTTTAGCGATGTCGTAGCGTGTAAAGCGGCCTTAAGGCAGCAATGTTAATTATGTGCTGGCAATAATTATTTTTAATATCAGCATGACTGATTAATTTTAAAACATATTTACTTATAGTTTCACCATGATATCATCCTACATTTACACTAGTCATTTATTACTATTATAAAGTGAAAGTTCTTTAACAGGGTCAATGCACAGGACTGGCGTGTGACTAATGTTTGTTCGCAAATGATATCACCCATTCACAGGATAGGAAGTAAATATCTCTTTCATCTGAGCACATGGGCAGCAGTGAGGAAGAGACCGAGTGCTGGGACCCACATTCCTTCTAAAAAAATGTAGTGGTATGGCAGGGTCTGAGCTACTACTCCATGCATTGTCTATAGAACTATTTCCAAGTGGCTCATGTTTTGGTGGACCTAACTTTCAACTTGTGTTATGTCATTGTTCTTTTATTTATTTATTTATTCATTCATTCATTCATTCAAGTAGATACTGTTTATATTCTTACATCTACTTATGGTCTAATGTGTTATATACAGAGGACTTGGAGTGTTTAGTTTGAATTTTTTTAAGGTGGTTATTTTTATGCTGTTAGTGTTTTTTTCCGTGGTCACACTGTGCGGCTTTACATCTGCTTGGTGTGTAAGTATGCCACTTTGACCATGATGATGTTTAATGAAAATTCAAAATTTGGTTTCTATATTGCTCTGTACTGTTTTGTGCTTTTATTTGTTATTCTTCTATTGATATTTATTGTGTACGATGTCCATTTTAATGATATTACTATAGCAGTGTTAAGGTGAACTCTTAATCAGAGATCACTGAATAAAGGAAAGAAAAAAAGAAGAGAACAACGGGGCGCCAAATCTAAGTGTAGATGTGTGTAAACACAGATTGTATGATCATACGAATTTTACACTCACCGTGCAGATTTCTTCTGTTTTCGCTAGTATGATCCGTATAGTGGATCAACTCTCTTATTAATCCTCCAGTATGCAGCACGAATCCTCGGGAAAAACAATGAGAGTACTGAACAGGTGCTCCCACGTGGGTAATGGAGTAAAGACAAAATCCCTTTCGGCGCTTCCGGAGGATAAATGGATTATCAGTGCAAGTTTGCAAAAACTTTAAGAACAAGGGTTTATAAAGGGTTCAATAAAAAACGGACATTTACGGACAACGCGTTTCAGCTAACAAAAGCCTTCATCAGGTGTAGTTTCCTACACCTGATGAAGGCTTTTGTTAGCTGAAACGCGTTGTCCGTAAATGTCCGTTTTTTATTGAACCCTTTATAAACCCTTGTTCTTGAAGTTTTTGCAAACTTGCACTGATAATCCATTTATCCTCCGGAAGCGCCGAAAGGGATTTTGTCTTTACTCCAATCAGAGATCACTAGTTGCCTACTGCCTGAGCAAATTGGTATGGATCGAGTGCATGCTTGAAAAATGAGATCAGACACAGTCGGATATTCATCTTTCCTCGACAGAAGTCAGCCCATGCTCTGCTTTATTACAACTGAGCTTGCTCTGATATAACCTTGCAAAGGGGCATGGTCAGCCCCACAGTGAGCATACTTGGATGTGTCCATTGGTCAGTGGGTTGAACAATGTGTTAGTCCATGAGCTGATTGGTGGGCGTCATTGTAGGCGGGTCTATGACGTCATCGGATGGATCCATGGTGATGGTGATGGGAGGGACGTCATCTGGTGGATCCATGCTGATGGTAGGGTCTGTGATGTCATCGGGGGCCATCTTGGGTTCCTCTGAAGACTGACTGGCTTATGTATAGAAAATTCATTTCATTGAACACACTTCTCACAATGCTCTATGTCCAGAAGTTAATTAAGTATTTCATCTTATGGCTCTCCTCAACAGCAGTAGAAGAAGGATGTGTTTATGATGGAGAGGTGCCCGCATTGTACAGTTTGCGATTGAGATGGTGTGCACACACAATGACATTGCATGCACATACACCAATGCACTGATTAAGCAACGTGTTGAAGCTGTGCAGTCTTATTCTGATATACATGCATATGTAATATTGATTAATTGCCCATGTTTTGATAAATTGTAAGTTTAAATTCAATTGTATGTATTTATCATTTTATTTTATGTTTAAAAAGTGTATGAAGGTTATTTCATGGATGTTTGTTACTACCATTAGCCACTAATTATGTAGATATAGGAATAAATTCTTACCCAAATGCTGATCACGCACCAGAAGAAGCCATAATTGAGGGTGAAACCCTGGGTCAAACCATCTATACAGGACTGATGCGACACAACAAATCTATATACTATACTCTTGTATCACACATAGTGTGCTAGATATTGCTTAAGAGGCTATAGACAGTTTTCACAACAGTCTGTAGTCCTGACACTAGTTACGCTTTCCCTAGATGCCAACTAAATCTCCAAATCTCAGTCTATTACATGTTCTTTTAAGGCCCCACATTAGATTAACGTTGTCCAATACCACTAGTATTGACATGTTAGAGTTTGGAAAGAGAAATAACATCTTCCTGAAAACCTTGCAGTGCGGTTATGTGCTATATTGCAACATTTTCTATATGCTGATGAATATTTGATGCAATTCTTTAATTTGTGAATATTGCCCCTCTATGCACTTTGGTTGCAAAGTGAAAGTAACAGTGTGGATGTGGGGCACAGAAGAGTTAACAGTTAGTGAGTGCTACAGATGGGAGGAGTTTTTGAGAGTAAGAAGAGAGCTACTTCCTGGATAGAGGAGTCAGCAGTTAGTAGTGAAGTAAAGAGAGTGAAGTCAGTGACAGGGAGTGTAACACCACCGCGCGGAGCTGCCGCCTCACCACCGCGCGGAGCTGCCGCCCAACCTACACCCTACCTACTGTCTCCTCCCCAAAATCCGATAGAATGTAAGCCCGCAAGGGCAGGGCCCTCTTCCCTCTGTACTAGTCTGTCTATTGTAACTTGTATATGTATTCTGTATGTAACCCACTTCTCATGTACAGCACCATGGAATTAGTGGTTCTCTATAAATAATAATAATAATAATAATAATAATAATAATAGCATAGGGCTGCATACTGTATGTATGTGCAAGGAGGAGATTTTATAAGGCAACAAGGCTTGTAACTACTGGATAAAATAGCAATATGGCATGTAATACGTCCAGACCATCCTGAATTCTGGGAAGTGAACAGACAAGACAGCTACAGCTGGGAGCTCAAGGAGGTATAGCGGATAGTTCTGGGTAACCTTGAGACAGTACAAATGAAATGGGGTAAAGAAGCAATGTGTACTCTGGTCCTGAGAGTCTTAGTGAAGAAATCACACACATACTTGTAATATGCAGTCACATGAAACCAATATATCTGTGTCTCTGGGTAACACAGATGTGAAATCCAGGCTTGTACCTGCTACTTACTGTCTATACACTGACGAGCAAAAGGGTAACAATGTTTTGACCGTTTGACTTTCACAGTCCCTATTTCACCACCCACTATATCTTTGAGCCTGAGACTACCTTCATTTTACAGCCAGTCATCTTGGATATCTCACACATAAATATAACTTGCAACTAGTTAGCATATGATTAATTATACAGATTATTGTCAAGTCACTGCATTGTTACTGTTTTGTTCCTCGTGTTTAAATAATCTTTTTCTTCCTGTATACTACAAAATACAGCCTGTTCTCACATTCCCTAATAGTTACCTTTTTGCTCTTTACTGTATGTTACACCAGTAATGTTCACTTTATTTTTATAAAATGTATTGAATCCTCCCTTGCTACTGCTTTACATCTGGGGTATCTGAATCATGTGAGGGTATGAGGCCTGAGTGAGAAACATCTGAAGGGAATAACATCACACAACCACAGAGGAACACATCTAATTGGTGTTTAGTGTCACGACAGAATAACTTCGCCTGTGCAACTCTTACATATGGGTTCTGCTGAAAGTCTAATGTATATGTTGGCGGGGGAGATAAGAATCCGACGTCCAATTTTGGACCGCCAATCTTTTTGTCCTTTTTCAGATAAGCCACTGCCTGAGGAGTCTGGCAGATCTCTCATAGAGAACACAGGAGCTCTCGATCCTGTGTATGGGAGAGTCGGGCAAGGTTGCTGTGGGGCGAATGGTAGATCGAAAGTTTTTTTTTATCTAAGGTATATGAGAGTTTACCCTAGAATGTAAGAAGATGCTTGCTACTCTTAAGGGCACATACTGGACCCCTGCAGAGCAGAAAGTTTTCATTTATTGTTCCCCTTCTCCTTGATGTTGTCACGCTCCCGGTGTCCCAGCAGCGCTCCTTACCTACTAAGCCGGCCTCACCATCCAGGCACCGCTCCGTAACCACTGAGCCAGTCACACCTGCGTCACGCCACCGCTCTGTACCCACTGATCCAGCCTCGCCAGCGTACCACCGCTCCTTCCTCACTGGTCCAGTCCATGCGTCCACCGGTCACGCCTGCCATTCCCGCTCATGCTTCCCAGAGTCCTGTTCCTGGTCTCAGGAGTCTGATTCTGACTAATGTTCTGTATAGGACCGGGCCACGCCCACTCACCTGGTCTTATAGCCCCAGCACTGCTGCAACAGGAAATGACCTGAGGCTGTGCTGAGTATATAAGACTGGCCTCTCCATGTGGGCAGGGCCTGATCATCGCTTGTGTTTCTATGCCTTGTCTTGTGAGCTAAGTGCTCAGGTCTTTGTTCCTGTTTCCTATTACTGCCTTAAAGTACGCTGTGACCTTAGTGACCTGGTCCTGTCTTTGCTTCCTGATACCTGCACCCGTTCCTGCCACGTTGGTGCTCCAGCTACCGTGTACCCTGCCCTCCAGGTGGGGTGCTCGGCCCAGTGGATCCACCTCCTGGGCCTACCAGTCCTCCCTGGCCCTCACAGATGTGCTGTAATGAAAATAATGAATAAATTAGTTTAAATTTGGGCTACGTCTCAATAGTGTAGTATGCTGCGCGAATCTATAAGTCAAATATGGACATCATGACAAATTCCAGATGGACCCCATGGTAGTTATTTTTTATTCATGATGCTTTTTTTTATATAGCACCAACATGCTCCATAGTACTTTACTTAGGACCCCATGAATTCAAAGCTGCGGTACCTACTACTGAGCCAACTTGATGTCCTGCTAGTCGATAGGACTTCCCTGGTACCACCGGCATCCGTCATGCAGGGGTCCAAGCACTTAGAGGAGCAATGCAGCTATAAGACACCTCACTGGCAGCCAAATTGGTTTGTCAGTCTCCGCAAGGAGAAAAGTCTTCCCCTTAGACCCCACTATAGCTTCTCATACAGCCAGATCAGATCTCATACTTTGCACTGACGAGGGGCCTGAAAGACTGTGTCTGCAAATTGAGGTTCTGATCTGGCATAAATCCTAAAGGCCACTTTACACGCTGTGATATTGTGACCGATATCGCTAGCGTGCGCACCCGCCCCCATCGTTTGTGCGACACGTTCAAATCGCTGCCCGTGGCACACAAAATTGCTCGGACCCATCACACTACTTACCTGCCTAGTGACGTTGCTGTGACCGGCGAACCGCCTTCTTTCTAAGGGGGAGGTTCGTTCGGCGTCACCGCGACGTCACTGCGACGTCACTAAGCGGCCGGCCAATAGAAGCGGAGGGGCGGAGATGAGTGGGACGTTACATCCCGCCCACCTCCTTCCTTCCACATTGCTGGCGGCTGCAGGTAGGAAGATGTTCCTCGTTCCTGCGGCGTCACATATAGCGATGTGTGCTGCCGCAGGAACGATGATCAACATCGTACCTGCAGCTGCAACGATAATTGGAAATGGACCCCCATGTCACCGATGAGCGATTTTGAACATTTTTGCAACAATTCAAAATCGCTCATAGGTGTCACGCGCAACGACATCGGTACAGTGGCCGGATGTGCGTCACAAATTTCGTGACCCCAACGAGATTGCTGGAACGATGTCGTAGCGTGTAAAGCGGCCTTAAGTCATATGAAAAGGCTCGTTAAAGGGCCACTTTTGTCATTTAGGATTGCTACTTTCAATAGGTGGCACTAGAGTTTGCTTCCTTTCTCCCTGAGAAGACAATTTGAATATTTCCCCAGGAGCATTGCAGCTATAAGTCTCCTCACTAGCATCCCAGATTGATTTGTCAGTCTCCACAAGGAGAAATGTTTTTTCCTATAATGGAACAGAAATTTGGAAATATTAATGCTTAATTTTCAAATAATCTAAACAGTAACATAGGGAAAAATGGTAAGTGTTCATTAGTTTTCTATTAAAAGTGGCTCTTGATTTCAATAGTTAATGCTTTGTTGCTCGCTATATAATACTTGTATAGAGGATACAACAAGACCAATGTTCTTAGTATAAAGGATCAACTGTGACATTAAAAACTGCCCTTTTTTTCTGTAAATTTACTGGAGCTTGGTCAATATGAGATAGTGTTGGTCCCATTAAGAGACAGGTTATCTGTGTGATCCCATCTAATATATTACATCTGAAAAAACTCGCTGTGCAGAGTTGAAGGAAATTCACGAGGACGCTGACACTGTACCGCCTGGATGTGCTGCGCACTGCAGACGCTGTTATCCTTTATAATTGAGTTTAGCTTCTTTAAAGGGGTTTTGTACTTTAATATAAACATGTCTCAAGTAACTGAGCACATGTAACGCTCACATTCGCTAATACAAACTGTGTTAACCCCTTAATGACTGGTCATATGTGTTTACGGTATGCGTTGAATAGATTTATTCTTTCTGCAGATGGAGGGAAGAGAAATGGAGCGCTTATAGATATTACAGGATGAGGTACAACTGCAAGATTACAGAATATCATCCATATCTGGTCTGCTTTATAAACTTCATTACGAATGTGAACTAGTGTGTAGTACAAAAACACTACAATAAATATTATTATCAAGACCTTATGGCTGATACATTGTTGAATGCCATCAAGAAATCATATTGTAATATTTCTTCACTACCAAATACAGTATACACACAATACTGTATTATTGCTGCATACAGTGGGTACGGAAAGTATTCAGACCCCTTTACATTTTTCACTCTTTTCATTGCAGCCTTTTGGGAAATTCAAAAAAGTTCATTTTTTTTCTCATTAATGCACACTCTGCACCCCGTCTTGACAGAAAAAAAACCAGAAATGTAGAATTTTTAGCAAATTTATTAAACAAGAAAAACTGAAATATCACATGGTCATAAGTATTCAGACCCTTTGCTCAGTATTGAGTATAAGCACCCTTTCGAGCTAGTACAGCCATGAGTCTTTTTGGGAATGATGCAACAAGTTTTTCCCACCAGTTCCGTCAGGTTGGATGGTGAACATTGGTGGACAGCCATTTTCAGGTTTCTCCAGAGATGCTCAATTGGGTTTAAGTCAGGGCTCCAGCTGGGCCAGTCAAGAATGGTCACAGAGTTGTTCTGAAATCACTCTTGTTATTTTAGCTTTGTGGTTAGGGTCATTGTCTTGTTGGAAGGTGAACCTTCGTCCAAGTCAGAAGTCCAGAGGACTCTGGAAGAGGGTTTTTTCTAGGATATCTCTGTATTTGGCCGCATTCATATTTCCTTCAATTGTAACCAGTTGCCCTGTCCCCGCAGCTGAAAAACACTCCCATAGCATGATGCTGCCACCACCATGTTTCACTGTTGGGATTGTATTAGGAAGGTGATGAGCAGTGCCTGGTTTTCTCCACACATACTGCTTAGAATTATCACCAAAACGTTCTATCGTCATCTCATCAGACAAGAGAATCTAATTTCTCATAGTCTGGGAGTCCTTCATGTGTTTTTTGCAAACGCAATGCGGGATTTCATGTGTCTTGCACTGAGGAGAGGCTTCCGTCGGGCCACTCTGCCATAAAGGCCCGACTGGTGGAGGGCTGCAGTGATAGTTGACTTTGTGGAACTTTCTCCCATTTCCCTACTGCATCTCTGGAGTTCAACCACAGTGATTATGGGGTTCTCCTTTATATCTCTCACCAAGGCTCTTCTCCCACGATTGCTCAGTTTGGCTTGATGACCAAGTCTAGGAAGAGTTCTGGTGGTCCCAAACTTCTTCCATTGAAGCATTATGGACGCCACTGTGCTCTTAGGAACCTTGACTACTGCAGACATTTTTTTTGTAACCTTGGCCAGATCCGTGCCTTGCCACAATTCTGTTTCTGAGTTCCTTTGACCTTATGATTATCATTTGATCTGACATGAACTGTGAGGTGTGAGGTCTTCAAGAGACACGTGTGCCTTTCAAAATCAAATCCTATCAGTTTAATTAAACACAGCTGGACTCCAATGAAGAAGTAGAACCATCTCAAGGAGGATCACAAGGAAATGGACAGCATGTGACTTAAATATGAGTGTCTGAGCAAAGGGTCTGAATACTTATAACCATGTGATATTTCAGTTTTTCTTGTTTAATAAATTTGCGAAAAATTCTACATTTCTGTTTTTTTCTGTCAAGATGGGGTGCAGAGTGTACATTAATGAGAAAAAAAATGAACTTTTTTGAATTTACCAAATAGCTGCAATGAAACAAAAAGTGAAAAATTTAAAGGGGTCTGAATACTTTCTGCACCCACTGTATATACAGTCATATGAGAACGTTTGGGCACCCCTATTAATGTTAACCTTTTTTCTTTATAACAATTTGGGTTTTTGCAACAGCTATTTCAGTTTCATATATCTAATAACTGATGACCTCAGTAATATTTCTGGATTGAAATGAGGTTTATTGTACTAACAGAAAATGTGCAATCCGCATTTAAACAAAATTTGGCCGGTGCAAAAGTATGGGCACCCTTATCAATTTCTTGATTTGAACACTCCTAACTACTTTTTATTGACTTACTAAAGCACTAAATTGGTTTTGTAACCTCATTGAGCTTTGAAGTTCATAGGCAGGTGTATCCAATCATGAGAGAATGTATTTAAGGTGGCCACTTGCAAGTTGTTCTCCTATTTGAATCTCCTATGAAGAGTGGCATCATGGGCTCCTCAAAACAACTCTCAAATGATCTGAAAACAAAGATTATTCAACATAGTTGTTCAGGGGAAGGATACAAAAAGTTGTCTCAGAGATTTAAACTGTCAGTTTCCACTGTGAGGAACATGGTAAGGAAATGGAAGAACACAGGTACAGTTCTTGTTAAGCCCAGAAGTGGTAGGCAAAGGAAAATATCAGAAAGGCAGAGAAGAAGAATGGTGAGAACAGTCAATGACAATCCACAGACCATCTCCAAAGACCTGCAGCATCATCTTGCTGCAGATGGTGTCACTGTGCATCGGTCAATAATACAGCGCACATTGCACAAGGAGAAGCTGTATGGGAGAGTGATGCGAAAGAAGCCGTTTCTGCAAGCACGCCACAAACAGAGTCGCCTGAGGTATGCAAATGCACATTTGGACAAGCCAGTTACATTTTGGAAGAAGGTCCTGTGGACTGATGAAACAAAGATTGAGTTGTTTGGTCATACAAAAAAGCGTTATGCATGGAGGCAAAAAAACACGGCATTCCAAGAAAAGCACTTGCTACCCACAGTTAAATTTGGTGGAGGTTCCATCATGCTTTGGGGCTGTGTGGCCAATGCCGGCACCGGGAATCTTGTTAAAGTTGAGGGTCGCATGGATTCAACTCAGTATCAGCAGATTCTTGACAATAATGTGCAAGAATCAGTGACGAAGTTGAAGTTACGCAGGAGATGGATATTTCAGCAAGACAATGATCCAAAACACTGCTCTAAATCTACTCAGGCATTCATGCAGAGGAACAATTACAATGTTCTGGAATGGCCATATCATTGAACATCTGTGGGATGATTTGAAGCGTGCTGTCCATGCTCGGCGACCATCAAACTTAACTGAACTGGAATTGTTTTGTAAACAGGAATGGTCAAATATACCTTCATCCAGGATCCAGGAACTCATTAAAAGCTACAGGAAGCGACTAGAGGCTATTATTTTTGCAAAAGGAGGATCTACAAAATATTAATGTCACTTTTATGTTGAGGTGCCCATACTTTGGCACCGGTCAAATTTTGTTTAAATGCGGATTGCACATTTTCTGTTAGTACAATAAACCTTATTTCAATCCAGAAATATTACTCAGTCCATCAGTTATTAGATATATGAAACTGAAATAGCTGTTGCAAAAATCCAAATTGTTATAAAGAAAAAAGGTTAGCATTAATAGGGGTACCCAAACTTTTCCATATGACTGTAGCATGTACGATTAGGCAATTACAGGTTTAAGTCCCCTAATACAACTATAAAATAAAGAGAAAAAAAATATTTTTAATAAACATTAAAAAACTTTAAAAGAAATTCAGAATCTCCCGTTTCCTTCATTTAATATAAAGAAGATAGCAAAAATTAAGCTTCTGCTATCGCCATAATCACACCTCCAGGTCATTTTTACTGCACAATGAATGCCATAAAAACAAAACCCAAAAAACTAATTTCACTTGAAATTTTTCCCAGTTTTTCAGTACATGATGTGATAAAATTAATGGTGTCATTCAAAACTACAACTCATCCTTCCAAAACCAAACCCTCGTACAGTTACTGTATGTGATTGGAAAGATAAGAACATTATGACTTTTGGAAGAAGGGGAAGAAAAACCAAACACCCCCAAAAAAATCATTCAGTCCTTAGTTTGGCTAAATACAACCTGTCAACTCAATAAATGTTATTTATTTGCAGACATAGGGGTAATCTGATAGTAAATAGCATGCAAACCCTGTTTAGCTGGCTTACTGAAATCATGGCTGCAGGGAGAAATTACAGTTTTGTTCTCCTTGTAGCCACTCACATCCAGCTATTGGGGCAATGACAGGAGAGGTTACAGCGTGAGTGTGCATAGCAGGCTGTCAATCAAAGTGCAGGCGAGTGATTACAGCACTGACTGCAACTGCTTCATGCACCATTCCAATGAACGGAAGCAAGCAGCTGCAGGAAGAATAAAACTTCATTTTCTCCTTGCAGCTGCGCCAGCTATACAGGGGTTAAATGTTTAAATGCTATTAACTTGCAGATATTATCAGTATCTCTGCAGGTAAACCGTTTTTTCGAGATGACAGGCTCCCTTTAAATATAAAAGGATGTATAGCTCTGTTAACAGTAGCTTTTATAACCTTAAAAAGATATTTTGAATAAAATATAACCCCAAAGCTCTCATGGCATAACTTATAGATCCTGGATCCCAATGAAAGTTGTAAGTAGGGCTTCCAAAATTCAATTTGTCATTTGCAATAGCACGGCCTTTGGCCATCTTCAGGCACCAAGGGTCAGATGCAACTGCTACTTCTTCACTCCGAATAAGCACATTAATGCTCTAAGATGTCTATGTAAACATTTTATTTGCTGTTTTGTATAATTACATGGATGAGCTTTCAGTTTAGAACTCACTTAATATAGGAAGAGTTAGCGTATAGAAGAAGGGTACACAAAGGCAATTATAAGTTCTAATTTAGTTATTCATTTAAAGCCCAGTTTGTTTTACATGATTATATGCTGCAGAGGGGATGACGCCAAGGTAAAAGAAGTCATTAATGGGAATTAGATGGAACGCTAAGCAGCCATGCATTTTATCATAGTATGAAATCAGAACCTTCAAAAAGGTAACAGTATATTTCACAGATCCTTATTTTAGAGCTTAAAAAAAATAAAATAAATTATAAATCTTTATCACACTAGCTTCAAATATGACTTGAGGAAGGTTGAATGTCACCTTAGGCTTCTTCTTTAGAAACATGGAAAATGTTAATGAGTTGAAGGTGTGAAATTAGAAATAGTGGCATCAGTTCCTTCTTAAATGGAATGATTGGGTTCCTGTGCAGTCAGTAAGGTCATACGTAGGCCATTGGGAGTGAGGTTACCAAATGGCAACAGTGCCATATTACCATTAATATATGAACAATCTACTAGATCTGTGTCTTCTTTGGTAGGAATCTTGGTAAACCCCATATCCGACATATGGGTCAGATGGCTGAAAACCCAGTTATCTTAGTTATTTCAGATGAGTCATCATCTGTCCTATTTGTGAACCCGCCACTTCCAAATACAAGGCAAAAAAAGCATTAAATGCAAAGACATATTCCTTATTCTTGCAGTATAGTCTAGGGAACAAAACAGAGCAGTACACATTGCAAGATAGCAGTGCGTAGTTGTGTACGGCAAATATCTTGCAGACATCATTGAATGGCAGAATTATAGCCCCTACCTAGGAGAGGTATTAGTTCAGAAATGAATTATACCATAACCTCGAGTTGTCAAAAACTAAAGAATTTTTACTAAAATAACCACTGACTACAAGAGAAAAGCTTGATGCTATGGTGGTTACTTTTATCCAAATGCATTAGGATAACTCTAAAGGAATTGTAAGTTGACAGCATATAACAACTTTGCCTATTCAACATCACAACACCAATACCGGATTTCACATCCATGTGCATAATATGCAATGAAGCCTGAAAAATATCTAACCAAGCACATAATGGAAATCTTTTTACTAAGGGTGTGATAACATCTGGCGTGTACACTGTGAAGCAAGGATTTCATACGGTGTCTATGATGGAATCTGTATAGTAAAAGTAATGTTTTTAGAGTGGCCTCTCCGCCTTTAGTGTTGGGTTCCAGTGGCAAACTATAGTACATGTATGGTACATATTTTCTACTCAGTGTATAGGAATACTGATAAAACAAATGTATGTCGACTTACTCAGTAATATTATGCCATACACCTTGATGCCATACATCTTACTGCATGTGAAAGTTCAACTTCATCCATTTTTTCCAGACCATATACAGTTATGTACAATGCAATGTAACTTACCTTTTATTTGATCAGGAGTACAGTTGAATGTAGTTGTATCAGTTGTATAGATTTTATGTAAAGAAAACTTAAAGAGGTTGTCTGGCTAATAGGGATGGGTGGACCGCAGATACTCGGGATCGACGGGTCTAACCAGGTTTCAAAAAACCCCTTTCGGGCCCGGTATTGATCCCGGATATCTGGCTGGACGCAGGTCCCCATATAAGTCTATGGGAACCCGAATTAGGTGCATAAAAATGGTGGTAGAAGGGATAGGGGGATTGGAGTGTCGCGGGCGGGGAGGAGGGTGTCAGCACACCCCGCTCACCCCTTCTGCTCGGGTCCGGTGGCTGCCGCTGCTCAGTGGTGGCTCGAGCTGTGGGCCGGATCCCGGGGGTTCTCGAGCGGCACTCCTCGCCCGTGAGTGAAAGGGGAGTGTTTGGGTGTGGGGATTGTTTATTGTCCGTGACGCCACCCACGGTTGTGGTGATTTCACCACCGCTGCTCGATGTTGGGATCCCGGGAGTGATGGTGGGGAAGCAGCTAGTTGTTGTGTTGCCCCTCCGTGGGTAGGGGTTGGTGGTCCCGGGGCCCGGTGATGAGATGGGAGATGCAGGGCCTGGTGGGCGCAGGGACGCGGGGGCAGCGCTGTGCCTTGCGGCACTGTGGTACTCACTCAGCCTGAGACGTAGACACAGTTTTACGGTAAATTACACGGCTGGAAAGACGGTTCCCACGGACGGCTGCACTTGCTCTCCCAGTAGGTGATGGTGATGTCCCTTTTCCTTGCACCTTTGTTTCTGTGTTGGTAACGATGGGTTCCCACCGGTAACCCGCTCCCCGGCTTCAAGCTGGACCGGGGGAGCTCTACTCTTTGCCCGCAGGCGCTGGCCCTGAGAAACTGGTGCCCTGGCGGTGGCGGTGTCTCTGCTACACTGGTTGGGCTGTTGCCTTCAATCGGGACTTGGTTGTTGGGGGATCTACGTCCCCTTCACTGACGGATTTGGCAAATTCTGGCGACTCCTAGCCTTGCCGGGGTCCGAGAGGCCCCTGCCCTGGTGCTGACTGTCCTTTGGTACACTGCTCCAGACCGCCGGGCCACTACCCGTCCGCGGTCCTTCCAGGAACTTCCAAACGGTCACCCCTTCAGACAATCACTAACGTTGCTGACCTTGCTGACCCTGTCCTGCACACAGCTGGACTCCCTTCAGGCTTTCTTTCTGTCACCTTTCACCTTACTTCAGTTTCTCCTACTCCTCCTTTACTACTTCACTTCCTTAACTCATCTTAGCTGTTTACTCCTCAAACTCCGCACACTATCTGCCTGGTTTCTTCCCCCCTCCAGAGCTGTGAACTCCTCGGTGGGCGGAGCCAACCGCCTGGCCCACCCCCTGGTGTGGACATCAGCCTCTGGAGGAAGGCAACAAGGATTTTAGTTTAGCTGTGGTGTTCCTAACTGGGGTGTAGGGTGTGATGGTGCAATGACCTATGACCCCTGGCTTGCCCAGGGCGTCACATTCCCCCTTAGCAAAATGCAGACCGTCCGCGGGCTGCCCGTCCAACACCGGTTTTATTTTTCTGTAAATGCATAAAAAGGGGTAACATTGTAAACGGTAACATATTTACATTTTTAATGAATCTTCCCATAACGGGAGGCACTTTTACTTTAACGTTTCAAACGGTTTACGGTTACGGTTTCCGCTCTCTCCCACCTAAGTAACCTGGCCCTGATGCTGCCCCTAAAACCCAGGCAGCACCCCTTGACCCACAGTCCAGCACACGGTACCCGAGCGGGATCTGTCCTTCCCCTCCAGAGGGTAACCACCGGTTCCTTTGGTGGCTGGGCCCCAGCCTGCTCTGCTGCGGGCCCTCCCTCCAATCTGCCTCTCCGGAGGCGGCAATTGCGGAAACGGTAACGGCAAACAACTTATTTACAAGCCACTTAACGTTTGTGGTTGCCCTGCAAGTTCACGGGCTTGTCCATGGATAGTTCCCATGCAAAACAACTTTTAAACGGTCCCCACGGGGACAACGGTGCCGGCTCCGGCCGGTTGCAAATCACTGTAGACAATCAGGTGAAGTACACGACACGGTAATCATTTTCTTATCATTTTTCAAACTTTCAAACACAAACTCAGTGGTGGTCCCAACGGGGACTGTGCAGCGGTGCTCCGCTGCCCTACTCCGGACTTTCAGCTAGGGCAGCTCCATCCCCCTCCACCAGCACACCCAACATGCACTGACATGCTGGCTGAGACAGGGGTACCCGGTACCCATTTCCGCCGGTACCCGGGGTATGACAAACCGCTGGGGCTCCTACGTCAGGCGGGTCACCGCCAGCTGCCGCAGCCTCCTGGCCTCCAGCATCCAACACTTCAGATCCCTCGGCAGTAGCACGGAATAGCAGACCAGGCGAGTCTACACTGAGGCGCCCCATAAGTAACGGCAAGGGTGATGCATAGGCCGAGACTAGGCCGGGCCCCTCAGCCGCAGCGGCCGGTCCTGGTAGGACATAGGGACGTGGGTCACCAGTCGACTCTGCTACATCCGTTCCCTCTCCGTACATCGGGACAGCTGTAATCCGCATCTCCACCTCATTGGTGCACTGCTCCATCATCCGGAGGATTTGTTCCTGCTGACGCTGGTGGAACTGAATTACCCGAGCCTTCATCCAGGCCACGGTTCCAGGCTCAGGGTCTGGCACAGTCTCTACTGGGACTTCAGGCACCACGCTGTTAAGGGGCCGCGGTTCTAGCGGCTCCCCTTGGTGCACTTCAGGACCGTCTTGGACGCTTGCATTCGGCTGGTCCGCCGGAGCGGCTGGGCAGGGTATCGCTACCGGTTGGACAGGTAGCGGGCCTAATGGCGGGGCGGCAGCAACTATCACGGGTAGCGGGGAGAGAGGCAGGGTGAGCGGAAGCCGGCCGGGCCCCTCAGCTCCAACGGCCGATCCTTCAGGAATACAGGGGCGTGGGTCGCTTACCCGCTCCTCCAACTCCTCTTCAACCTCGCGTCTCCACAAAGCAGCCACCACGTCCGCCATGTCGGTCTTCCACTCCTCCAGGAGGAGTTGCATATGTGCCTGCAGGACGGTTACACAGCGGGACGGTCCGGTCCCTCAACCACGTCGCCGTGCCGGGCGTGGGGGTCTCGCTGTTGTTGGCTGGAGCGGACATCTCAATGGTTGTGCTTCCAGGAACAGGGTGACTGCAGAGTCCTGGCGTCCCTGCTTTTATAGCTGCGTTCACATGCAGCCAGCCGCCATCGCGTCCCCCTTAGCTCTTTTCGGCCCCTCCTCTCTCTCGGGGCGGGGTTTTGGCCTTCGCGCCTCTGCTACTCGAGAAGACGCTCGAGCGGGAACTTTTCGCGCCAAAGATGGCGACTTCTGAAATTTTTCAGCCAGATACCTCCGGCGGTAACAAGGCGCACCTCTACCAAACGGCAGAGCGGTAGGATCCTGTTCGTGACGCCAAGTTGTCGCGGGCGGGGAGGAGGGTGTCAGCACACCGCGCTCACCCCTTCTGCTCGGGTCCGGCGGCTGCCGCTGCTCAGTGGTGGCTCGAGCTGTGGGCCGTATCCCGGGGGTTCTCGAGCGGCACTCCTCGCCCGTGAGTGAAAGGGGAGTGTTTGGGTGTGGGGATTGTTTATTGTCTGTGACGCCACCCACGGTTGTGGTGATTTCACCACCGCTGCTCGATGTGGGGATCCCGGGAGTGATGGTGGGGAAGCAGCTAGTTGTTGTGTTGCCCCTCCGTGGGTAGGGGTTGGTGGTCCCGGGGCCTGGTGATGAGATGGGAGATGCAGGGCCTGGTGGGCGCAGGGACGCGGGGACAGCGCTGTGCCTTGCGGCACTGTGGTACTCACTCAGCCTGAGACGTAGACACAGTTTTACGGTAAATTACACGGCTGGAAAGACGGTTCCCACGGACGGCTGCACTTGCTCTCCCAGTAGGTGATGGTGATGTCCCTTTTCCTTGCACCTTTGTTTCTGTGTTGGTAACGATGGGTTCCCACCGGTAACCCGCTCCCCGGCTTCAAGCTGGACCGGGGGAGCTCTACTCTTTGCCCGCAGGCGCTGGCCCTGAGAAACTGGTGCCCTGGCGGTGGCGGTGTCTCTGCTACACTGGTTGGGCTGTTGCCTTCAATCGGGACTTGGTTGTTGGGGGATCTACGTCCCCTTCACTGACGGATTTGGCAAATTCTGGCGACTCCTAGCCTTGCCGGGGTCCGAGAGGCCCCTGCCCTGGTGCTGACTGTCCTTTGGTACACTGCTCCAGACCGCCGGGCCACTACCCATCCGCGGTCCTTCCAGGAACTTCCAAACGGTCACCCCTTCAGACAATCACCAACGTTGCTGACCTTGCTGACCCTGTCCTGCACACAGCTGGACTCCCTTCAGGCTTTCTTTCTGTCACCTTTCACCTTACTTCAGTTTCTCCTACTCCTCCTTTACTACTTCACTTCCTTAACTCATCTTAGCTGTTTACTCCTCAAACTCCGCACACTATCTGCCTGGTTTCTTCCCGCCTCCAGAGCTGTGAACTCCTCGGTGGGCGGAGCCAACCGCCTGGCCCACCCCCTGGTGTGGACATCAGCATCTGGAGGAAGGCAACAAGGATTTTAGTTTAGCTGTGGTGTTCCTAACTGGGGTGTAGGGTGTGATGGTGCAATGACCTGTGACCCCTGGCTTGCCCAGGGCGTCACAGGAGCAAGGGCTTCATACTTACCAGTCTCCGCGCAGCTGTCCAATGCTTCCAGGGCTGCTCACTCTACTTCCAGGGCCACTCATTATCTTCATACATATGCACTGCTTCCCTGCCCACTGGTAGTCCCCCATCCTTTCTGATTGGTTGAAGTCAGACAGTGCCCCTACCTTGTGTGACAGCATGTCTGACTGCTTTCCATCACACACACTGTCTGCATCTAGATTGGTGTACATTAAATAAATAAATAAATATAAAAATTTGGCATAGGGTCACCCCATATTATGATACCCAGCCATGATAAGGCATATGCCTACAGACTGCAGCCCCCAGCTGTGTGGTTATCTTTGCTATGTATCAAAATAAGAAGAACCGCATGCAGCTTTTTTAAATTATTAAATAAATAATTTAAAAGACGGCATGCAGTTCCCCCCAATTTTAACACCCAGCCATGATAAAGCTGACAGCTGGGAACTGGTATTCTCAGGTTGGAGAGGCCCATGGTTATTGGGCCCCCAGCCTAAAAATAGCAGCCCGCAGCCACCCAGGATTGTTGCATCCATTAGATATATGATATATATATGATAAATCCACACTTATAACAGCGGCAACAGCGGCAATAATTCTACATTTTACACACAGTGTACATAAATGGCAATGAACCTCCAACATTACTTAACTCATGGTTAAATAAGAATCATTAAGATGATTAAATAAGATGATGGTATTTTTCAAAAAATGGCCGAAAAAGAAGTCCACACCAGTGGAGGTCAAAAGCACGATCCTCTGTGTGAGTCCGCTGCAGGATAGAAAATACTGCCTTATGGCTTGCCTTGACACGTTTCCCCGTAACAGTTCATCAGGAGGCTATAGAAATAGATGTGATCCATCAGGGGATATACATACAAATATAACAATAAAAACCACCACAAACATTGTGACAATAAATACAACAAATTTACACATGTTCCCAATACTTGCCCTGTAGTAAGATGTGTGACTCGCAGTCCCAAGGTGCAAATCCCCTAGAGATTTCCAGCATGTGGTGCAGACTATCCAGAGAGTTATCTATGGGGATCAGATCAGGTGAACAAGGGGGCCATGTCATTATTTTTTCATCTTTTAGACCTTTACTGGCCAGCCACGCTGTGGAGTAGTTGGATGCATGTGATGGAGCATTGTCCTGCATGAAAATCATGTTTTTCGTGAACGATACCGACTTCTTCCTGCACCACTGCTTGAAAAAGTTGTCTTCCAGAAACTGGCAGTAGGTCTGGGAGTTGAGTTTCACTCCATCCTCAACCCGAAAAAGGTCCCACAAGTTAATCTTTGATGATACCAGCCCATACCAGTACCCCACCTCCACCTTGCTGGCGTGTGAGTTGAAGTGGAGCTCTCTGCCCTTTACTGATCCAGCCTCTGGTCCATCCATCTGGCCCATCAAGAGTCACTGTCATTTCATCAGTCCATAAAACCTTTGAAAAATCAGTCTTAAGATATTTCTTGGCCCAGTCTTGACGTTTTATCTTATGTTTCTTGTTCAAAGGTGGTCGTTTTTCAGCCTTCCTTACCTTGGCCATGTCCCTGAGTATGGCACACCGTGTGCTTTTTGATACTCCAGTAACGTTGCAGCTCTGAAATATGGCCAAACTGATGGCAAATGGCATCTTGGCAGCTTCACGCTTGATTTTCCTCAATTCATGGGCAGTTATTTTGCGCCCTTATTGCCCAACACGCTTCTTGCGAACCTGTTTGCTATTTGACATGAAACGCTTGATTATTCGGTGATGACGCTTCAAAAGTTTGAAAAAAAATTGTTTAAAAGAACAGAGAGTCCTCAAAAGTTTGGTAATTTCAAGACTGCTGCATCCCTCTGTAAGACATCTCACAATTTTGAAATTTGCAGAGCCCGTGAAATTTCTCTTCTGACCCATTTTGCCAAAGGAAAGGAAGTTGCCAAATAATTAAGCACACCTTATATACGGTGTTGATGTCATTACACCACACCCCTCCTCATTACAGAGATGCACATCACCTGATTTACTGAATTGGTAGTTGGCTTTCAAGCCTATACAGCTTGGAGTAGGACACCATGTATAAAAAGTATCATGTGATCAAAATACTCATTTGCCTAATAATTCTGCACACAGTGTATGTCCCAGAAGTTCTAGGATATTTGACTCCCACCATCGCCCCATCCTGTTCTCATACCTGGAGATGGATGTGGGTAGTCATATTTGAACCTTTTGTGGTTATTCGTATATCTGGATAAATCCTTAGATTTTTGGATGCTATTAGGGGTGCACTACTATTAGTGTTTTTACGTGTGTTTTACACTTTCATTATATTTGTACCAATAAAATTTTGTAAAAGGGAATTTATCTTTGTGACAAAAAATATACAAAGTTTATTCAATTTACATGAAATCAAGGTACACAAATAACAACAAAGTACAAAAAAGTACAAAATACTGCCATACTGGCCAAGTAAACCTGATAGTCGAAACTGACAATATATAAGGTGCCTTAGTCTCTTACCCAATTTGGTCTACCTAGTCATGAAGGAAATTCACCCATTCAAGATGACACCCTCAACATAGGGGCTACCCTTCCTAAACCACACACCCAGGAGGTAAACTTTGGTTTATATATATATTAACTATTCCGTATTATGGTTATCAGAAGTAACTTTTCTCTCACAGTAACCTCTACAGTGAATAAGGGTCCCCCTGCCCTAAACACACGCACTATATGTTGCCCTCACAATCACATCCCAAGTTTTAATCAAAATAAAAAACATCATTTACTCACCTAATACAGGATTTGGACAAGTCCACCATTAAAGCTCGGATGATGTAACACAGTAATGTCACTGTGCCTAGACTGTGACATCCTTCGCATGGGCCAGCACCTCAGGCCCTGCATCACTCTGTAATTCTATAGACCACAAGCTTAAAGCAACCTGTAGTCTACAGAACTGAGAATGGTAGTGCAGGTAGATCATGTCCCCTGTCAGGGCCCCTTTGAGCACCCGGGAACCACCTCTGCCCCTCCTCTATTAGCTACTCTGAATATCTCTCCCACTTAGGCCTAAGCCACACGGCATGAAAATTGGTGCGAGTGGAGTGCGATAAAAAAATCGCATTCCACTCTGACCAATATTAGCCTGTGTGTCAGCACACATGAGTGATTATTTTCTCAGCCCTAATCGGACCGAGAAAACAATCACAGTACGCTGCGATTGTAATGCGAGACTTTCTCTCGTACCCTTTACAGTGTATGGGGCAAGGGAAAAATTGCACTGCACTCGCGGTACACTGGTGTACCGCAAGTGCAGTGCGAGAATGGCAATAGCCAGCTACGGAGGAGAGAGGGAGATACATTGCTCCCTCCCCTCCTCAGAACTGGCTCGCCCCCCGCAGCTGAGGTCCGCATGCACTGTCGGACCTCAGTCGCAGGGACACTCGCATGACACTCTGCTCTGCTGTACTGCCAGAGTGAGCCGAGTGTCATGCAAGGGGATCGCAGTAATGCCTGTGTGGACCCTGCCTTACAAGGTCCCTTTTTATTGTAAGGGGTGGACGGACCCCTTACAAGGAGGTGCAGTGTTTCCCCCTGAAGATACCCCCGCTGGGGTAGACAAAGCTGTTAATGTTTTATGTTGATATTTTATTGTATTTGCACTGTATAGCTGGGTTCCCCTAGTGGCCGGGTGGGGCGGCTGTCCCCATAGAAACAGTACAGGAGGGAGGAGGAGCCGGCAGCTTAGGGGGAAGGGAGAGAAGTGTGTGTTGAAGGCAGTTGATTCCGGGACGGGGGAGAAGGAACAGCCAGGGGCAGAGTGTGGAGCTGAGTGGACAGAAAGAACGAAGGGAAGGAGAGAAGAAGTGTCCTCAATGGTGAAGCAGAATTTGTGTGGGTCAAGTCTGTGATAGCCGGAGTGGGAGCCTAGGTGAAGTAGAGTAGCCGGGCACATCCCCACTAGAGGAGACGACAAGGAAAGACTTCCCCGGACAGGAATTGTGACCGTGCGCTACAAGATCCGTGCATTGAGCTGTCTGTGAAACTCTGTGCAATAAACATGTCGTTTGGTTTATCTGATCCCTGCCTGAAGAGTCTTCCTGCGGCTGTTAGTATGCTCTTTTCCACCACACTCTGCCCCACAGAACAATCCCCTGTCCCAATAGTGACGGCGGAGCCGGGGGTTAGCCTGAGAGAAAAAGGGGCCAAGACTACAATCCCCGAGGCACCCCCGGCACCCCGTTACATTATTACTTACTCTTGACATAGATTTACACTTTATTACAGGGTATCAGTTCTTCTTTGAACATGATCAACACAGGTTATTCACCTCTAGATATAAGGTGGCTTTACACACTGCAACATCGCAAACGACATCGCTGTAACGTCACTGGTTTTGTGACGTAATAGCGACCTCCCCAGCAACATTGCAGTGTGTGAAACACATCAGCGACCTGGCCCCTGCTGGGAAGTTGCTGATCGCTACAAATCGTTCAGGACCATTCTTTGGTCCTTTGTTTCCCACTGTGCAGCATGATCGCTAGAAAGTCTCAGTGTGTAAAGGGGACTTAAATGTGCAGGCAGCAGGAGCCGGCTTCTGCGGACACTGGTAACCACGGTAAACATCGGGTAACCATGAAGCCCTGTCCTTAGTTACCCGATATTTACCTTCGTTACCAGCCTCCGCCGCTCTCACTGTCAGTGCCGGCTCCTGCTCCTTGCACGTGTAGCAGAGTACACATCGATCGGGTAATTAACCCGATGTGTACTGTAGCTAGGAGAGCAGGGAGCCAGCGCTAAGCAGTGTGCGCTGCTCCCTGCTCTCTACACGTGTAGCTGCGTGCGCTGGTAACCAAGGTAAATATCGGGTTGGTTACCCGATATTTACCTTAGTTACCAAGCGCAGCATCGCTTCAGTGCGTTGCTGCTGGCTGGGGGCTGGTCACTGGTTGCTGGTGAGATCTGCCTGTGTGACAGCTCACCAGCAACCCGTGTAGCGATGCTCCAGCGATCCCTGCCAGGTCAGGTTGCTGGTGGGATCGCTGGAGCGTCTGACTGTGTGACCTCTCACCAGCAACCTCCTAGCAACTTACCAGCGATCCCTATCAGGTTGTATCGTTGTTGGGATCGCTGGTAAGTTGTTTAGTGTGATGGTACCTTTAACCCCATAGCGACGGCCTAACGTCTCAAGACGTCGGAAAAACAGGGTACTTATTCTGTTCCGACGTCTTGAGACGTCAGGCCGGAAAAACCCTGTAGCGCCCCCCAGTGACGAAAAATCTCGGGGGTTTCAGCTACCGGGGGTAGCTGAGACCCCCCAGATTATGAATCGGGGTGTTTTGTATGCACCCCGTTAATGCGATCGCCGGTATACACCGTATACCGGCGACAACATAAAAAAAAAAAAAAATGGCTGGTAAAATTTATTTATTTCTCATCTGACGTGATCAAACATGTCAGATGAGAAATAAATGTGAGCCCTTAGTGCCCCCAAAGCCCCCGGTACCGGAAAAATCCATCCAACCCCCCCCCCTCCGGAAAATCCAAGATGGCGCCGACGCGCGCTGAAAACTCCCGCCGCCGCCTCTGCATTCATTTCCCTCCGATCTGAAATGATGAAACATTTCAGATCGGAGGGAAATGTCCCCCTCCTGACCTCTCCTCCGGTACACCGGAGCTCTTTGGTCCCTGGAGCCCCCTCCGGTTCCTCAGAGCCCCCCTCCGGAGCGTGCAAGATGGCGCCGACGCGCGCTGAAAACTGCCGCCGCCGGCTCTGCATTCATTTCCCTCCGATCTGAAATGATCAAACATTTCAGATCGGAGGGAAATGTCCTCCCCCTGACCCCTCCTCCGGTCCACCGGAGCCCTCTGGTCACCGGAGCCCCCTCCGGGTCTCCAGAGCCACCCCCCCTCCCCCGCATTCATTCTGCTCTTTCTGCCGCATGTGACACGTCACATGCGGCAGAAAGGTGTCCCCAGGTCCCCCCAGGTCCCACTAGGTCACCCCCCATCACCCCCCCCCAGCCCCCGAGCCCCCGGTCATACGTTACCTGTCTGGTGATCCGTCCCGCGATCACGCCGCCTCCTTCTTGAATGCTAACGGCGCATGCGCAGACAGCGGCTGTCAGCTGGATTCCTCCCCCGGTCCACAGTGGAGCAGCCTGTGCATCAGCGACGTCAGTCTTGCAGGGACGCTGACGTCGCTGATGCACAGGCTGCTCCACTGTGGACCGGGGGATTGTGAGTGCAGTAATCAGCAGTCTCTCCATGTGAGGAGTGTGGTCCTCACATGGAGAGACTGCTGTTCCAGAAAATGGGGGGTACGTTCTGTGAGCGTGCCCCTCATATTCTGGAATGAGGTTACTGCAGGTCACTCTGCCCTAAGTTGGACCGGGGCAGTGTGAGTGCAGTATTCTCAGATTACTGCACCCACACTGCTCATGGAGAGCTTGCTCTTCCAGAAAATGGGGGATACGTTCCCTGAACGTGCCCCCCATATTCTAGAAGATCCAGAGTCGGCGTGGGACCTCACGGATTACAGCGGATTACAGCGACCGTAATTTCTTTATTTTCAATAAATTGGGGAAAGAGGAATGTTTCGGGGAGTTTTTTTTTCAAATAAATTTTTTTTTGTCTTTTTTTTTTGTCTATTACTTGACTGGGTTAGTGATGTCGGGTATCTGTTTAGATGCCGTGACATCACTAACCCCAGGGCTTGATGCCAGGTGACATTACAGCTGGTATCAACTCCATATATTACCCCGTCTGCCACCGCACCAGGGCGCGGGATGAGCTGGGGCGAAGCGCCAGAATTGGCGCATCTAATGGATGCGCCACTTCTGGGGCGGCTGCGGCCTGCTATTTTTAGGCTGGGAAGAGTCCAATAACCATGGCTCTTCCCACCCTGAGAATACCAGACCCCAGCTGTCCGCTTCACCCCTTGGCTGGTGATCTAATTTGGGGGGGACCCCACGTTTTTTTTTTTTAAAAAAAAACGCCTGGGGAGCCCTCCAAATTGATCACCAGACAAGGTGAAGCTGTCAGCTGTGGTTTGCAGGCTACAGCTGTCTGCTTTACCCTAGCTGGCTATCAAAAATGGGGGGGACCCCACGTCGTTTATTTTAATTATTATTTTTTTGGGGGGCTAAATACAAGGCTAGGCACCCTTTAGTGCCACATGAAAGGCACTAAAGGGCGCCAGCTTAGAATATGCAGGGGGTGGGACGTTATATATGTTTGACATGTATCCATTCATCCATTGTAGCATTTTAGGCTGTGCGCCCACAATCGGGATTTGCAGCGTTTTGGGCGCAGAGTGTTTTCCCTGCGTCCATAACGCTGCATTGTGCAGTAGAAGCACAGTGGAAGGATTTTTAGAAATCCCATGCCCAATGTGCTTGCCCAATGTGCTTCTTTTCTCCGCCACATAAACTGACCTGTGGCGCAGCTTCCCGAGCCTCAGCATGTCAATTTATGCTGCGGAGATGAGTGTTCTCTGCAGGTAGCATAGAGCTCCACAGCGGCCTGAACCCAAATCGTGGGCATGGGCAGCTGCGTTCTCCCGTGGACAACACTCACATCTCTGCAGGAGGCTGACACTGTGTACTAGACGCCGTGTCGCTGGCTCATGGCCACATAGCCTAAAAGTGAGACATTGGTTGCTACAGCAACATTTTTGTGAAGTACCTGTGGATTCAAAATGCTTATTATACTCCTAAATAAAATCCAGTTTCCAAAATGGGGTCACTTGTGGGGGTTTCTAATGTATAGGTACCCAAGGGGCCCTGCAAATGTGACATGGTGCCCGCAATTTATTTCAACTTTTCCAGAATTCAAATGGTGCTGCTTCCATTCCAAGCCCTCCCATTTATCCAAACAGAGGTTTTTGGCCACATGTGGGGTATCCCTGTGCTCATAAGACATTGGATAACAACCTGTTGGGTCCACGGTTTGTTGTTGTCTCTTGAAAAAGTGAGAAATTTGATGCTGAAGCAACATTTTTGTGAAAAAAATGAAAATTTTCAATATGGCAACCTAAGCTTATCAAATTCTGTGAAGTATTCGTGGATTCATACTGCTCACTATACACCTAGATAAAAGCCTTGAGGTGTCTTGTTTCCAGAATGGAGTCACTTGTGGGGGACCTCCACTGTTTAGGCACCTCAGGGGCTCTCCAAATGCAACCTGGCGTCCGCTATTGATTCCAGCCAATTTTGCAGTCAAATGGCACTCCTTCCCTTCCGAGCCCTGCCATGCGCCCAAACAGTTGATTTCCACCACATATAAGGTATCGCCAAACTCAGGAGAAATTGCACAATAAATGTTATGCTGAATTTTTTCCTTTTACTCTTGTAAAAAAAAAAGCTACCTGGTTGAAATAACAATTTTGTGGTAAATTTTTTTTTTTTTTTTTTTCATGGCTCAACGTTATAAAATTCTGTGAAGCACCTGGGGGTTCAGGGTACTCACCAAACATCTAGATAAATTCCTTGAGGGGCCTAGTTTCCAAAATGGGGTCACTTGTGTGGGGTTTCTGCTGTTTAGGTACCTTAGGGGTCCTCCAAATGTGACATGGTGCCCGCAATCTTTTTCAGCCAAATTTCCTTTCCAAAATTCAAATATTGCTCCTTTCGTTCCAAGCCCTCCCATTTGTCCAAACAAAGGTTTCAGACCACATGTGAGGTATCACCGCGCTCATAAAAAAGTGGTTAACAAACCTTGAGGTCAAATTTTTGGAATTACCTCTTGAAAAAGTGAGAAAATTGATGCTAAAGCAACATTTTTGAGAAAATTATTAAAATTTTCAATATGACAACGTAACGTTAACAAAATCTGTGAAGTACCTGTGGATCTAAAATGCTCACTATACCCCTAGATAGAAGCCTTGAGGGGTCTAGTTTCCAAAATGGTATCACTTGTGAGGGGTTTCTTCTGTTTAGGTACCTTAGCGGACCTGTAAATGCAACATGGTGCTCGCAATCTATTTCAGCCAAATTTGCTTTCCAAAATTCAAATATTGCTCCTTCTGTTCCGAGCCCTCCCATTTGTCCAAACAGAGGTTTCTGACCACATGTGGGGTATCGGCGCACTCATAAGAAAGTGGGGAACAAGTTTTGGGGTCCATTTTGTTGTGTTAGTTCTTCTAAAAGTGAATAAATTTGGGTTAGAGCAACATTTTTAGGTAAAATTTAATTTTTGCTTTTTTTCATTCTACATTGCTTTTGTTCATGTGAAGCACCTGAAGGGTTAATAAACTTCTTGAATGTGGTTTTGAGTACTTTGGGGGGTGCAGTTTTTATAATGGTGTCACTTTTGGGTATTTTCTGTCATCTAGGCCTATTGAAGTCACTTCAAATGTGATGTGGTCCCTAAAAAAATGGTTTTGTAAATTTTGATGTAAAAATGAGAAATCGCTGATAAACTTTGAACCCCTCTAACTTCCTAACAAAAAAAAATTTTGTTTCCAAAATTGTGCTGATGTAAAGTAGACATGTGGGAAATGTTATTTATTAACTATTTTGTGTCACAGAAATCTCTGGTTTAACGGTATAAAAATTCAAAAGTTGAAAATTGCTAAATTTTCAAAATTTTTGCCAATATTCAATTTTTTTCTTCAATAAACGCAAAAAATATTGTCCTAAATTTGGTACTAACATGAAGTCCAATATGTGACGAAAAAACAGTCTCAGAATCACCGGGATCCGTTGAAGCGTTCCAGAGTTATAACCTCATGAAGTGACACTGGTCAGAATTGCAAAATTTGGTCTGGTCATTAAGGTGAAAATTAGCTCCGTCACTAAGGGGTTAAACATGAATATTCTCAATCACATAAATAAGGTAAAGATGGAGCAATTCTCAACCAAATATTTAGCAACATCTCATCAGAGCATTTCCATATAGACTAATTACAGTTTATTTACATAAAAAACCCTTTAGGCAAATGAACACTTTAAAGACTATCAATCTATTTTTCAAAGTCCATAATTTGTGTTGTAGCTATAGCAATCTGTCCCAGTGTTTTAAAGGTTTTGATAACATCGTTTTATATATTCTGAATTATGTATATTCTGAATTAGAAAAAAAACAAACAAAATACAGTGAGACATAAAATAATGTCATTAGAAAGCAATTTTTAGATACATAACTGCACACTTTAACATACAGCATGACATCAGCTAGGGTGTATTATGTATGTAATGTGTTCCACATATCTATTTAAATGAATAATTGCACAAATATTATAAGGTTTTGGTTGTCTGAGTTCTGTGCCGTGCATTTTTACAAACCGCTTGCGAAAAAACAAAGGCTTCCTTCATTTTTAACTTACATTTTTTAAGTTGCCTTGAAATCTTGCCCATGCATTTCCATTAATCCTATTAGCTCCTAGTGTATCTTTCTGGAAACTGCTGATGTAAAACGTTAGAAAGAATTTCAATACGTATTTCAATAGGAAAAAAAAAACAGAAGATATATGAATGTGTCAGTGTGGAAATGATCAAACACAGAAACGGTGTATTAACTTCAGACTCAGATTAATACAAAGTTCCTGCATTCTTTATCTACCTGCAATACCAAGGTTTCAAGCATGAATTTGTAATGCGTTTTGGTAATGCAGATACAGAAAATATTTTTTTGAAATTGAATCCATAGTGATTAGTCACTGACTATCTGCATGCTGGCTGCTAAATTGTTTACTACAGGTAGCGAAATGATGGCCTGTAAATAGAGCCTCCTTTGGCTCTACAGTCTGTACACGAAACGCAGGCTCATGAGTACATCCATGTGGAATCTTTATTGTATCCTCAAAGCTTTTCAAGATTTATATGTTATTTTTCAGAAACAGCCCAACAGCTCGGAGCAGTTACAGTGATTTGTATGGAAAATGTGCAAGTGGGAACGTGAAAAGGCATACCATATACTTAATGTAGAAAATATATGTGTCTATATGCCCTTCAACAATGGCTCTTTGTTGTCCAACCTTAGTTGTTCTTGGGTGATTCCTGGCTAATATACATTTATTAACAAACAAATTTATATATTTTTTAGCATGTTGAGAAAGATTGTTTGGTGACTTTATTAATGTGATGCCTACAGGTGAAACTTTTTACAAATTTCTGTGAAGAATAAAAAGAATCTCCCATGTAGAGTTCAAAGAAAAGATGGCTGGTGCAAGAGAGGCCAAGGGCCCTTTTTAAACTATGTTTGTGATTAAAAAACACATAACCTTCAGTCATAAGGCGGCGTTACACGCGCCGATATATCGTGCGATCGCATAAGCGATCGCACCCGCCCCCGTCGTGTGTGCGTCACGGGCAATTAGATGCCTGTGGCGCACAAAGTCATTTACCCCCGTCACATGTACTTACCTCCCTCACGACGTCGCTGTGGGCGGTGAACATCCTGTTCCTGAAGGGGAAGGGACGTTCGGCGTCACAGTGACATCACACAACAGCCACCCAATAGAAGCAGAGGGGTGGAGATGAGCGAGACGTAACATCCCGCCCACCTCCTTCCTTCCTCTTTGCCGGCGGGACGCAGGTAAGCTGTGTTCGTCGTTCCCGGGGTGTCACACATAGCTATGTGTGCTGCGACGGGAACGATGAACAAGCGGCGCGCAGAAGTAGGAACGACATTATGAAAATGAATGACGTGTCAACGAGCAACGATAGGGTGAATATTTTTGCTCGTTAACAGTCGTTCGGAGGTGTCACACGGTACGAAATCTCTAACGATGCCGGATCTGCGTCACGGAATCCGTGACCCCGACGACATATCGTTAGATACATCGTACCATGTGACGCTGCCTTAAGTTTAGCTGAAAAAGTTAAAGATTAGTGATGCGCAGACTTGGACTGTTCAAAAGTACTCCAGCGCTGGGCCCTATCCCAGTGTTCTCAGGCAACTTAGGGTAATGATCCTGGTCCTACAACTCAGGTAATAAAAAGAGAAAGAAAAAAGAGAAATCAAGTGCGCTATACTTACCGAGTCTCTGGCGCAGCTGTAACTGCTTTCGCTGACACTCATTCTACTTCCAGGGCCGCTCATTAGCTTCATACATATTCACTGCTTCCCCCGCCCACAGGCAGTCCTGGCATCTGTGATCGGTTGCAGTCAGTCGTGCCCCCAGCCCATGTGACCTGTGATCACAGGTAACCTGACCTCAGGTGACCTCATTAAACTGAGTGACCTCAGGTAAGGTTACCTGGATTCACAGGTGAAGGGCCAAGGGAACCTCCAGCTGTGACCACAAATAAGCTGAATGACGTCACTACTCATCACGCAGCTCATTCTCTGCCTGAAGCTCACAGTGAGCAGTCATGTTCTATGGCAAAATGTTTTCCATTCATGTTTTGTAGAGCAACTTTATGATTAAGACCCAAGAGGTCAAAACGTTAAAAGAATTCAGTCGCCTGTGTTTATAAAATACAGTTTTTTGCCCATTCACAATATTAAAAATTTATTTGCATGCATTCTCCATTAAATGTTCTGCAATATTTTAGGGGCTTAAGGACCCCTTTTGTTTTCACCTTTGATATTTTTAACCATGTGTTCAACATAATTATCTAAAATGTTCTATGGCCACACACTGTCATTTCAGATATAGCAGAGTTTGAATTGTCATGGGACCTCATATGGATTACGTCGGACCTTGAGGTTTTTGGGTTTAATAAAGGGGTGAAAGAGGATGGGTTTTTTGTTTTTTTAAATAAAGAATTTTTTCGTTTTTTGTGTTTATTTCTTTTCTCCTATAGATTAGTAATGGGGGTCTCATAGACATCTCCTATTATTAATCTAGGGCTTAGTGGCAGCTGTGAACTATTATTAACCCCTTATTACCCTGATTGCCACCGCACCAGGGCAATTGGCATGAGCTGGGTAAAGTACCGGGATTGTCACATCTAATGAATGCAACAATCCTGGGCACCTGCAGGCTATTATTTTTAGGCTGGGAGGCCAAGAAGCATGGGCCTCCCCAGCATGAGAATACCAGCTCCCAGCAGTTGGCTTTATCATGGCTCGGTATCAAAATTGGGGGGACTGTGTGCCGTTTTTTTAAAATGTTTATTTAAATAATTTAAAAAAAGTCTCAGGCAGTTCCTCTTATTTTGATACACAGCCAAGATAAGCATACGGCTGGACGCTGCAGCATGTAGCCGTATGCTTTATCTGTGCTGCGTATCATAATGCAGGGCAGCCATTCGCCAATTTATTTATTTATTTTTACAGCAATAGAGATGCATACACAGCACCTCTGATTGGTTGCAGTCAGTCATGCTGTCATGCAGGGTGGGGGCATGTCTGACTGCAACCAATCAGAGAAGCGTGGACTGCCGGTGGGTGGGTGAAGCAGTCAATATGTAAGAAGGATAATGAGTAGCCCCTGAAATAGCATTTAGCCGCGCGGAGACTCAGTAAGCTCCAATCCCCCTATCCTTTCTATCACCATTTTAAAGCTATGGATTCTGGTCCCTATAGACTTAAGGGGGCTTTACATGCTACAATATCATTAATGAATTATCGTTGGGGTCACGGTGTTTGTGACGCACATCCGGCTTCATTAACGAGATCGCAGTGTGTGACACTTATGAGCGACCTTAAACGATCGCAAAAGCGGTCAAAATCGTTTGCCACGGAGAGGTCGCCCTGAAACAAAAAATCATTTTCTGCTTATTAGCGATGTTGTTCCTCGTTCCTGCGGCACCACACATCGCTGTGTGTGACACCGCACGAGCGACGAACATCTCCTTACCTGCCTCCACCAGCAATGCGGAAGGAAGGAGGTGGGCGGGATGTTACGTCCCACTCATCTCCACCCCTCCGCTACTATTGGACGTCTGCTGTGTGACGTCGCTGTGACGCCGAACAAACCACCACCTTAGAAAGGAGGCGATTCGCCGGCAAGAGCGACGGCGCAGAGCAGGTATGTGCGTATGACGCTGCCGTAGCGATAATGTTCCCTACGGCAGCGATCACCACATATCGGCCGTGCGACAGGGGCGGCTGCTATCGTGCCCGACGTCGCCAGCAAATGCTAGCGATGTGGCAGCGTGTAAAGCCCGCTTTATTCCGGGCCCGAACTGTGTTTTTTTGTAACCCGGTTGAATCCAACGATCCCGGGTGTCTGCGAGTCCACCCATCACTATTAAAGATGTATTTTCATGTAATTCAATATGTTTAATTAGTTAGAAAGCATGAAAATAAGCTATTTTGTCATTTTCTATCTGCTGTCATTCTCCTGCAATGAGAGCTTTTATTTACACAGTGTACAGCTTGGTTGCTCAATGTTTACATTCCAGGATATGAGTTAACTCCTAAGATCATAGCCAACTTTTTCAAGACCATTGAATTCTATACAGTCTCCTGCTCACTTCCTTCTCCCTCCCTCGCAGCTCCACCTGACAGGGTATTTTAACAAATATTTCAAAAGACTGACCTGCACATCCTACAATTGTGTATAGGTGCCAGCTGAAAAAAACCTAGCAAATACAAAATGGATACAGCCGCACACTAAATGCCATTAATGTATAAGGGAACTCTGGTACTGCATTACTGCTATATGAAAAAATGAGATTTTTAGTTTATGAATTGGCCAATGCATGTAAGCCCGGAAACCAAACGGCAAGGTAAATCTCAATATTCCGGGTCCCTAACTAAAATGCCACTATCTAGGTTAAAAACATCCATGTCCGGGCAGCTAGACTAAAAATCTAACTTGAAATGCCACTATCTGGACTAACCTCCATGTCTGGGCAGCTAGGACTCCTGGTATAAGGATTGTGAACACAGCCTGGTTTATAGGGCGGAGTGCTCAGTCAGAAAAAATTTGCAGTGAGTTTTTTTCATGGACATGGAGGTTAGTCCAGATAGTGGCATTTCAAGTTAGATTTTTAGTCTAGCTGCCCAGACATGGATGTTTTTAACCTAGATAGTGGCATTTTAGTTAGGGACCCGGAATATTGAGATTTACCTTGCCGTTTGGTTTCCGGGCTTACATGCATTGGCCAATTCATAAACTAAAAATCTCATTTTTTCATATAGCAGTAATGCAGTACCAGAGTTCCCTTATACATTGATGGCATTTAGTGTGCGGCTGTATCCATTTTGTATTTGCTAGGTTTTTTCAGCTAGCACCTATACACACTTGTAGGATGTGCAGGTCAGTCTTTTGAAATATTTGCAGTGAGTTTTTTTCTGACTGAGCACTCCGCCCTATAAACCAGGCTGTGTTCACAATCCTTATACCAGGAGTCCTAGCTGCCCAGACATGGAGGTTAGTCCAGATAGTGGCATTTCAAGTTAGATTTTTAGTCTAGCTGCCCAGACATGGATGTTTTTAACCTAGATAGTGGCATTTTAGTTAGGGACCCGGAATATTGAGATTTACCTTGCCGTTTGGTTTTCGGGCTTACATGCATTGGCCAATTCATAAACTAAAAATCTAATTTTTTCATATAGCAGTAATGCAGCACCAGAGTTCCCTTATACATTGATGGCATTTAGGGTATTTTAACAGTCATGCATAATCATAATCACTGGACACCCAGAACTGGTACTGTCTAGAACAGCTCTCCCAATTATGGTTCTCACATTCCTGAACTGTGTGCTTGTTCAAATGTACTGATATCTCTATGTGGAAAATAGTAAGATTGCAGAATTCTGAAAAAAAACACTGACAGACCATTAATATGTTGTAGCAAGACAATGCTCTTGGATCAGAACTGTCACTCAAGTAGAAGCTCCCACCCACAAAGCAACAAGGAAGTAAAGAAACTGCAGAGCTGTGGACTGCAGAGGAGAAAACTTGAATTGTCCCTATAAATGGCACAATGTACTTTAACATAATAAATATGATCAAAATTAGAAAAAAAAATTATATTTAGTGCCCACAAGAGATATGTTATAGGAGAAATACATGATAAAAAAATCTATATTTACTGTAGTTTCCTTCATATTACTTGGTTATCATAAATGATTAGCTGTGTTTCTGTAGTTATTATATATTGTGCACGGTTTTTATGCTGGATAGTGATAACTTCTTTTCCTTGCTTCTATATTATCATATACAGTACAGAAAATTATTATTTGATACACTGCTGATTTTGCAAGTTTTCCCATCTACAAAGAATGGGAAGGTCTGTAATTTATATCGTAGGTACTGTGACAGACAGAATTAAAAAAAATCTAGTAAAAAACATTGCATGATTTTTAAATAATTAATCTGCATTTTATTGCATGAAATAAGTGTTCGATGCAATAGAAAAACAAGAACACATCATTTGGTAGCGAAACCTTTTGTTTGCTACTGTATTACAAAGTCATACGTGTCCTGTAGTTCTTGACCAAGTTTGCACACACTGCGGCAGGGATTTTGGCCCACTAATGCATACAGATCTTTTAGATTTCAGGGCTGTCACTGGGCAACATTGAGTTTCAGCTCCCTCTAAATAATTTCTATTGGGTTCAGGTCTGGAGACTGACTCTGCCACTCCAGGACCTTGAAATGCTTGTTACGGATCCACTCCTTAGTTGCGCTGGCGGTATGTTTTGGGTCTTTGTCATGCTGGAAGACCCAGCCATTACCGATCTTTAATGCTCTTACTCAAGGAAAGAGGTTGTTGGCCAAACTCTCGCAATACACAACCCCATCCATCCTCCCTTCAATACTGTGCAGTCGTCCTGTCACCTTTGCAGAAATGCACTCTCAAAATATGTTTCCACCCCAACAATCATGGTAAGGACGGGATTGTAGCCATCCTTCTTCCTACAAACACGGTGAGTGGAATTAATACCAAAAAGTTCTATTTTGGTCTTATCTAACCACATCATCCAGATGCTCATTGGTGAACTTCAAATGGGCCTGGACTTGTGCTGGCGTGATCTGGGGGACCCTGTGTGCCCAGAAGCATTTTAATCCATGACAGTGTAATGTTACTAACGATAATCTTTAAGACTGTGGACCCTGCTCTCTTCAGGTCATTGACCAGGTCCTACAGTATAGTTTTGGACTGATTCCTGACCTTTCTCAGAATCATCCTTACCCCACAAGCAACATTTTGCATGAAGCCCCAGAACGAGTAAGACTGACAGTCATCTTGTGTTTCTTCAATTTTCTAATTGTGCCAACAGTTGTTGCCTTTACGCCAAGCTGCTTGCCTATTTTCCTGTAGCCCATACTAGCCTTACAAGTCTACAATTTTGTGCCTGCTATCTTTAGACAGTTCTTTGGTCTTTGCCATGGTGGAGAGGTTGGAATGTGATTGAGTGTGTGGAGAGATGTGTTTTAGGCCTCTTTCAGACGTCAGTGATTCTGGTACGTATGGGACAGTTTTTATACGTACCAGAATCACGGACATATGCAGACCCATTAAACTCAATGGGTCTGTGCACACATCAGTGATTTTTCACTGACCGTGTCTCCGTGTGGCGTACATGCGTGTCCGTGATTTCCGCATTGAGACATGTCCGTTTTTTCTGGCACCACTGATATCACATGGAACACACAGTGGTGTGTTTTGTGAAACACATACCAGAAAAACATGAACATTCAAAACGCAGAAAAACATGTACATTTAAAATAAAAAGCTTTTTAAACTCACTTGTCTCCAGTGATGCTGTCTTCAGCCGCTGCTGTCTCTGCTTTCAGCCCGGCTAATTAGTCTCATGAACATGAAGTTATGCACTGCACACCCGTCCTGGATGTTGCTGCAGTGAGGAGACAACGGCGGCCGGACACAGGAGAGCCAGAGATTCAGCACCATGGACATCAGGAGCGGGGACAGGTGAGTTTGAAGCACCTGATCTCCATGTGCTATCACGGATCATGGATCACGAATAGCACATGGAGAACACACGTGTGCTGTGAAATCATGGCACACAGAGGGACATATGCGGTTTTAACACTTCAGTGAAAAAGTCTGTGTTTTTCACTGACGTGTGAAAGAGGCCTTATACAAAAGTTAAAACAGGTGCAATCAATACAGATAAAGTAGTTGCTTTCATTATAAAGTGCACATAAGTACAGCCAGACAAAGATGGCTAGTGGATTAAAAATCCATAAAAATGAAAAAATATGCAAAACCAGAATAGGAGGTAGGGGGAAACAGATCCCATACAGAAGAGGTATACCCACATGTACATGTACCCTTATAAGGGTCTCCTATTTATTAGGACCATGTTCCTTACTATTTTGCATATGTGACCCTTTATGCAGTGTATCAAATAGTTAATATCCACACATGAATAGACATGTTATCGGCTTCATAAAGTTTTCAGAGTCGATTGATGCTATTGTACCGCCCCGCGGGCTCGGCCGACTGCCGAGCCGCTCGGATCCGTGCTCGTCGGTGGGTGGCTCGAGCTCTTCCATGGACCCGGGGGGTCACGTCGCTCTGAAAGGGGATTGGCGCTAAACGTAGGGACTTCGGTGGGGAGATCCACGGCCGGAGCCGCGGTGGTTTGTAGGGGGATTTAAGTTCGCGACGCCACCCACGGGTTGTGGTGAATGGATGGACACCACCGCTGCCGTTGACTAGGCCTCCCGGGGATGGTGTTGCGCAGCTTGGTGTTGACCCCTCCGTGGGTAGGGGGAAGGGATGGTCCCAGGGGCCCGAGGGAGGTGCTGAGGCGAGGGGATAGGTGCGTGCTGGGTGCTGTTGCGGTGCGGCGCGGTGCACAGCCCGAAGGCACTGGTGTACTCATTATGATACAACACACTGGAGTCTCTGGTAAACCAAAAAGGATGGTGAACGGTGCCCGCAGCCGGCTGCAGCTTCCCCTTAACAGGTTGGTGGTTTCTGCCTTTCTCCTGCACCTCTTTAGTGTAGACGTTATGACTCCTATGCCTAAGCAACGGTAGTCCGCTCCCCGGCTTGCTGTGTGTCGGGAGAGCCCTGTTTGCCCGCAGACGCTGGACCCTTGGGTCTCTATGCCTTAGCGGTGGCTTTACCCTAATGGTTGGGCTGTTGTCTTCAGTCGGGTCTTGTGTGGGAAAGGTCCTAAAGTCCAGTCCTCAATCAGTTGATTCGACTTAGCCCAGTGGTTTCTGGGCTTCGTACTGGATCTGAGTACCCCTCCTGGTGCTCCGGTTTCCAATCGGTTCCCTGGTTCGGTACCGGCGGGCCACCTCCCGACCCCGGTCCCTACGGTTCCACCGGCTGTAATCCCAGCTCCTGCAGTCGGCCACCACCGTCTGCCTCCTTGCCAGAGGTGACTGGGCTCCAGCCCAGACACCTGGTAGACTATGGCAGGCCTGGTCACAGGTCTGCCCTTGAACTTGACTTCTCTCCTCCACTGTCAAAGCTAATCTACCTAGAACTCTCTGTTTTTCCCGCCTCCAGGCCTGTGAACTCCTCAGTGGGCGGAGCCAACCACCTGGCTCTGCCCCCCTGGTGTGGACATCAAACCTGGAGGGTGGTGACAAGGGTTTGTAGGTTGGCTGCTGTCACCTTTCTAAGGGGAGGGGTGTGTGTGTGCATGGGACTACCTGGGACGACCTGACTAGTCCAGGGCGTCACACTATCAACATTTTTGAACTTAGTATGTTAAAACATGGTATTTATTTTTTGTCCACACATGTACATGGATAAACTGAATGCAGTTTCTGTTTTGCTCTTTCAATATGTAAATTGTTCAGTAACTTAGAGCAATTAACTGACATTTTCTTTTTATTAGTTCAGTTAATTTCTGTTACCTTATACATTTCCAACTTATTATATTTAGAAATTGTAATAATTCATGTCTGTCACTGTATCCCAGTTAGGCTAATATCCCTATCTCTAGTCACTATATATTAGACACTAGCGCCCTTTTCAAAACAATTTATTTTTGCAGTCTGGACAGAAAATGAGGTACCTAGAAAAAATCCACACAAACAAGCAAAGAATATGCAAACTCCATGCATATGTCATCCTAAACTGGATTAAAGGCTGCTTTACACACTGCGACATCTCTAGCGATAGCTAGCGATGTCGTGCGCGATAGCACCCGCCCCCGTCGTTCGTGCGACATTTGGTGATCGCTGCCGTAGCGAACATTATCGCTACGGCAGCGTCACACACACATACCTTTTCAGCGACCTCGCTGTGACTGCCGAACAATCCCTCCTTCAAGAGGGAGGTGCGTTCGGTGTCATAGCGACGTCGCTGCCGCGTCACTAAGCGGCTGCCCAATAGCAGAGGAGGGGTGGAGATGAGCGGCCGGAACATGCCGCCCACCTCCTTCCTTCCGCATTGCCGGTGGACGCAGGTAAGGAGATGTTCGTCGTTCCTGCGGTGTCACATATAGCGATATGTGCTGCCGCAGGAACAACAAACAACATCGCAACTGACCAGACAACGATTTTTGGTAAGTGAATGACGTATCACAGACCAACGATTTTTATCTCTTTTGCAATCATTTAAGGTCGCACATAGGTGTTACACGCTGCGATGTTGCTAACGACGCCGGATGTGCGTCACAAAGATCGTGACCCTGACGATATATCGCTAGCAATGTCGCAGCATGTAAATGGCCCTTAAAACCTAGGTCTGAAGTATACTTAGCTACAGTGCTTTCCAAATTGAATTTAAAGGAATTGTCCACTGTTGCATAACCCCTTACTAAAAAGCCCATGGAGGAGAAAAAAATAAAACAAAAATGTATACTCACCCACCAGACTTGTACCACCCCGGTATTCCCAACACTGCATATATCTCTGGTCTGATGGGATTAACATCGGGAACGGGTCACATGAATGCTGCAGCCAATCAATGGCCTGCAAGCACATTTCAAAGAAACACTGTTTTTTTCCACTCAAACAAAATGTGAATGTGATCACTATCTGCTGTTTGGCTGCAGCGCTCACCTGACTCTACACCAGATGTTAATCCCAACAGACCAGTGAAGAATGTAATGCAAAATATGTAGAAGTGACATAAATCTTGGAGTTGAGTATCATTTTTTCCCACTTCCTTGACCTATTAATAAGGGTATGTACAGCAATGAACATCTCCTTTAAACAACATTGTGTCAAAATCATGCACTAAATTATTTAGTATATTTACACCATTGTTGAATTATCATGATCTGCCAATCCATACTAAGTAGATATTCGGTATTGGTGGGTCTAACTGGACTTAAAAAAAAATCTTTTCCCCCCTGGAACTGATCCCGGATATTTGGCCAGCCATATAAGTCTATGAGGACCAGAATATGGTGCTTAAAAATGGTGGTAGAAAGGATAGAGGGATTAGAGCAAGCAGCTATACTTACCGAGTCTCAGGAGCAGCTGTGACTGTTTTCGGACAGCTCACTCTTCTTCCAGGGCCGCTCATTTACCTTCATGCATATGTCGCGGGCGGAGGAGGGGACACTGCGCTCACCCACTGCTCGGGTCCGGCTGTTGCTGCTGCTCGGTGGTGGCTCGAGCGGTGGGCCGGATCCCGGGGACTCGAGCGGCGTTCCTCGCCCGTGAGTGAAAGGGGGGTGGTGTGGTTTGGGGATATTGTCCGTGACGTCACCCACGGTTGTGGTGAGGTTGTGACACCACCGCTGCTCTTGACGGGGATCCCGGGAGCGATGACAGGTTGCAGCTTGGATGTTGGTTCTCCCCTCCATGGGTAGGGGGGGTTGGTTGTTCCGGGGCCCCGGTGAGGGTTAGGGACGACAGGCGGGTTACGGGGCCTGGTGAGGTGCAGGGTCGCGGGGGCAGCGCTGTGCCGCACGGCACGGTGGTACTCACTCAGCCAATGAATAATGCAAAGTCTCCGGTAAAACAAACGGCTGGATGGACGGGTCCCACAGACGGCTGCAGTTGTTCTCCTCCCGGTAGGTTGATGGTGACTGCCTTTTACTGCACCTGTGTTGTGTTTACGGTTCCAATGGCTTCCCACCGGTAACCCGCTCCCCAGCTTGGATGGATGCTGAGGGAGCCCCTTTTGCCTGCAGGCTCTGGCCCTGGGAACTGTAGCCTTGGCAGTGACTGTGTTTCCCTTTACGGTGTGAGCTGTTGCTTTCAATCGGGTCTTGACTGCTTGGAAACCCCGGAGGTTCCCTTCGCTAACGGATTTGACCAGTTTTACGGCGACTCCTAGCCTGGTCGGGGTCCGTAGGCCCTGCCGAATGGTGCTGGCTTCTCTTCACTCCCCGATCCGGTACCGGCGGGCCACCGCCCATCCCCGATCCTTACGGTTCACTCCAATCAGCCTCTCCTGCAGATGGTCACCACCGTCTGCCAACCTTGCTGAATGTGCCCGGGCCACGCACCCGGACACGGTCAGTCTCCTCTACTACCACTTCCCTTACTCCTCTCCAAAACTGATCTCAACTGACTCCTTTTCCCGCCTCCAGGACTGTGAACTCCTCGGTGGGCGGGGCCAACCGCCTGGCCCACCCCTTGTTTGGACATCAGCCCCTGGAGGAAGGCAACAAGGATTTGTGTTTGACTTCGGTGTGCCTAGCCGGGGTGTGGGGTGTGTTGATGTAGTACCTGTGACGTCCTGGCTTGTCCAGGGCACCATATTCCCCCTTAGTAAAATGCAGACCGTCCGCGGGCTGCCCGTCCATCACCGGTTTTATTTTTGTTAACTGTAGAAAAGGGGTAAAACACAATAAACATTAAAATATAAGCATTTGCATCAATCTTCCCATAACGGGAGGCACGGTACTTAAACGTTGCAAACGGTAACGGCTTCCGCTCTTTTCCCACCCAAACAACCTGGCCCTGATGCTGCCCCTAAGAAGTGGGCAGCACCCCTTGACCCCAGTCCAGAACCAAGCTGCCCGAGCGGGTACGGTCTCTTTCAGGGGACCCGTGTCCATGGGGACCCCTGAACCCCCAGAGGATCGCCACCGGTTATGGTAGTGGCGGGCCTGGGCCATCCCTTTCCTCCAGGCCCATCCTCCCAAATCAGCCTTTCCGGAGGCGGTAACGGTATCAAGCCAACACATTTTTTTATTTACATTTCACTAAGTTTGTGGTTGCCCTGCAAGTTCTCGGGCTTGTCCGTAAGAAGTTCCTTACGCAAGGATTGCAGACAGTCCCTACGGGGACAACAGTTGCCGGCAACAGCCGGTTCAATCAAAACCTCAATCAGGTTACTTCTTCGGTTGATTTGCTCTTATCATTTAAAAACTTTCAAACTGTACAGGTGGTCCCAACGGGGGCAACTTCTAACAACGGTGGACCGCTGACTTACTCCAGATCCACGGTATTGGCCAGGGGAGGGGGCTGGGTGGACACTCGGGCCTCTTGACTGCCCCTCAGCTTCACATCCAGCACAAACCAACCCCTCTCCCCGCAGTGCCTGGTGTATTGGACCAAGTCCCCCGGCATCAGGTTGCGGCCTGGATGGTCCTCGGGTAGGTGGGCATTGACGTCCTGACGGGCCACAAAGATTTCGGCCTCCAGGCCCGGTTCGTATATGAACCCGTACCCCCGACGGACGTCAAACCTCCTCACTTGTCCTTCATAGAACGGGCCCCATACCCGGAAGGTGGCCTGATGGAGGCTTTCCTTTTCTTTTATCGTACTGGCTACCAGCTCCGCCTTCCTTCGCTCCCTCTCCACAATCTCCTGGCCCAGCGGGGTCTGTCCTCTGTCCCAGTAAGGGGCTACTGCGGGCCCCAGCGCACGGGTCGGGCCCCGCGAGACCTCCTTCACGCTGCCCAGGACTGGCATTCTGGGGGAAAGGTCCCGCGGTGTTATGGCCTGGGGTGCTGCCCTGCAGCAGCAACCCGGCGCGGCCTCAGCCGAGGCGTGGGGGATGGGCACAGGGGTCGTCTCCCGCTGGACCTCCTGCACGGAGCGGCCTGTCGGAACCGATTCGGGCTCAGGCACAATCACTACAGGTGCCTCTGGTATCTCTCCGCTGACAGCTTCGTATTTCGGTATCTTCCAGGGGAGCGGCTCCGGTCGGTCACGGGCCCCGGCTGCAGGTCTGCCCGCCTGGGCGGATTGGCGGGGTACCGCTACCGGTTGTGATGGTAGCGGGCCTAGTGGCGGGGCAGCAGCAGCCAACACGGGTAGCGGGGGAGGTAGCAGGACGAGCGGGTGTAGACCGGGCCCCTCGGCCACTAGGGGTACAGGGGCGTGGGTCACTTACCCTCTCTTCCAAAACTCCCTCCATCTCGCGTCTCCGTATGGCCGCCACCACCTCTGCCATTTCGGCCTCCCACTCCTCCAAGAGGAGCTGCACTCTGATCTGCAGCCGTTGTTGTAGTTGGGCGGTCCAGACCTCCACCCACGCCGCGGTTCCAAGCGCGGGGGCTACGGTGCTGCGGGACGGTTGGTACTCGCTGCGGCGGCCTCTTCCAGGAACCACAAGATGGCCGCAGGGTCCGGGCGTCCCTGCCTTTATAGCCGCGGGCTACATGCGGCCAGACGCCATCCGTCCCCCTTAGTCTTTTTCCGGCTCCGCCTCTACAGGGGCGGGGTTTTGGTTTTCGCGCCTCCGCTACTCGGGAAGACGCTCAAGCGGGGACTTTTCACGCCCAAAATGGCGGCTTCTCCAAATTTTCAGCCGGACACCTCCGGCGGTCACAAGGTGCACCTCTCCCAGACGGCAGAGCGGTAAGATCCTGTTCGTGACGACAAGTTGTCGCGGGCGGAGGAGGGGACGCTGCGCTCACCCACTGCTGGGGTCCGGCTGCTGCTGCTCGGTGGTGGCTCGAGCGGTGAGCCGGATCCCGGAGACTCAAGCGGCGTTCCTCGCCCGTGAGTGAAAGGGGAGTGGTGTGGTTTGGGGATATTGCCCGTGACGCCACCCACGGTTGTGGTGAGGTTGTGACACCACCGCTGCTCTGGACGGGGATCCCGGGAGCGATGACAGGGAGCAGCTTGGATGTTGGTTCTCCCCTCCGTGGGTAGGGGGTTTGGTTGTCCCGGGGCCCCGGTGAGGGTTAGGGACGACAGGCGGGTTATGGGGCCTGGTGAGGTGCAGGATCGCGGGGGCAGCACTGTGCCGCACGGCACGGTGGTACTCCCTCAGCCAATGAATAATGCAAAGTCTCCGGTAAAACAAACGGCTGGATGGACGGGTCCCACAGACGGCTGCGGTTGTTCTCCTCCCGGTAGGTTGATGGCGACTGCCTTTCCTTGCACCTGTGTTGTGTTTACGGTTCCAATGGCTTCCCACTGGCAACCCGCTCCCCAGCTTGGATGGATGCTGAGGGAGCCCCTTTTGCCCGCAGGCTCTGGCCCTGGGAACTGTAGCCTTGGCGGTGACTGTTTCCCTTTACGGTGTGAGTTGTTGCCTTCAATCGGGTCTTGACTGCTGGGAAACCCCGGAGGTTCCCTCCAGGACTGTGAACTCCTCGGTGGGCGGGGCCAACCGCCTGGCCCACCCCCTGGTGTGGACATCAGCCCCTGGAGGAAGGCAACAAGGATTTGTGTTTGACTTCGGTGTGCCTAGCCGAGGTGTGGGGTGTGTTGATGTAGTACCTGTGACGTCCTGGCTTGTCCAGGGCGCCACACATATTCACTGCTTCCCCCGCCCACGACAGTTCTGGTGTCTGTGATTGGTTGCAATCAGATACGCCCCCAGTCTGTGTGACAGCGTCTGACTGCTTGCGATCACAAACCCTGTCTGTGGGTCACTATTGTGATATAAAACTAAATAAACAAATTGGCGTAGGGTCCCCACGTATTATGATACCCAGCACGGATAAAGCATACTGCTAAAGGTTGCAACCTCCAGCTTTGCGCTAGTGGTGAAAGAGGATGATTTTTTGCATTTTATTTCAAACTAGCTGTAGTACCCGGGAGTTGCCCAGGATAGTAACTGTCTGTCTGTTTCTATCCCAGTCTCTGTCTGTCTCTCTCTCTGTGTCTGTCACTCTCTATCTCTGTCTGTCTCTTTCTCTGTCTGTCTCTTTCCAGGTCTGTCTCTTTCCAGGTCTGTCTCTTTCCCTGGACTGTCTCTTTCACTATCTGTCTCTTTTCCCATCTGTCTCTTTCCCCGTCCATCTGTCTCTTTCCCTGTCTCTCTCTTCCCTTTCTGTCTCTTTCCTCGTCTGTCTCTTTTCCTCATCTTTCCCTGTCTGTCTTTGTCTGTCTCTCTGTCTGTCTCTTTTGCTGTCTGTTTCTTTCCCTGTCTGTCTCTTTCCTTGTCTGTCTCTTTCCTTGTCTGTCTCTTCTCAGGTCTGTCTCTTTCCAGGTCTGTCTCTTTCCAGGTCTGTCTATTTCCCCGTCTGTCTATTTCCCCGTCTGGCCCTTTCCACGTCTGTCTCTTTCCCCATCTGTCTCTTTCCCCATCTGTCTCTTTCCCCATGTTTCCCTGTCTGTCTTTGTCCTTCTCTTTCCCTGTCTGTCTCTTTCCAGGTCTGTCTCTTTCCCCGTCTGTCTCTTTCCAGGTGTCTCTTTCCAGGTGTGTCTGTTTCCCCCATCTGTCTCTTTCCCCATCTGTCTTTTTCCCCGTCTGTCTCTTCCCCATCTGTCTCAGTTTAATGGAGGCAGGTTTTTTGGAGAGTAACTGTAAAGCGTACGGGGTAAATTTTCTTGTCAAAACATAGTCTATGACGTTCCCTGAGTCACATGAGGCGTCTGTGCAAAATTTTGTGATTGTAAATGCGACGGTGCTGATTCCTTTAGCGGACATACACACATACATACATACATACATACATACACACATACACTCAGCTTTATATATTAGATAAAGATTTTTTTCATTTTTGTGTTTATTTCTTTTCACTTACCAGCTTAGTAATGGGGGTTCTCATATACGCTTCCCATTAATAATCTAGGGCTTAGTAGCAGCTGTAGGCTGTTATTAACCCCTTATTTCCCCGATTGCCACTGCAGCAGGACAATCGGGAAGAGCCGAGTAAAGTTCCAGGATTGTCACATCTAATGGATACGACAATCCTGGGCGGCTGCAGCCTGCTATGTTTAGGCCGGGGGGTTTATCATAGCTGGGAATCAAAATTGGAGGGACCGCACACCGGTTTTTAAAATTATTTATTTCAATAATTATAAAAAAAAGTTGCATGCGGTTCTTCTTATTTTGATACACAACCAAGAAAAGTGCACGGCTGGGGCTGCAGTCTGTAGCCGTATGCTTTATCTGTGCTGGGTGTCATAATATGGCGAGACCCTATGCCAATTTATTTATTTTTATATCACGATAGTGAAATGCAGACAGGGTCTGTGATTGCAAGTAGTCAGACGCTTGGCGGGGGAAGCAGTGAATATGTATGAGGCTAATAAGCGACCCTGGAAGAAGAGTGAGTGGCCCAAAAGCAGCATGCCAGATACTCGGGAAGTGTAGCATGCTTGCATTATTTTTATTTTGCCTTTATTTTTTTTGCATTTCCTGAGTTGCCGGACCCTGATCAATAGTTAAAGTTCCCTGAGGTCTCCGGGCTCAGATATGGCACACAGATACTTTTGAAACTGCGTGGATCCAAACTTTAACAGTCCGCACATCACTAATACTAAGCACTCTGATGTTCTTTTACTATGCACACCAAGACATATCTATAAATTAAAACAAATTGTAACTTTAATAACATATAATATCTTAATAATGATGCCATAACCTGTTCATTCTTAAAAATATACCACAGACCCTTTTCTATCAGACAATTTATATCAATGGATAAATAAATAATTTTGATGAGATTCAGTATAATTGCGTCATGACCAAACCAGAGCTTATTCAGACACTCACTGACAAATTTCATTGTTCTTCTCTAAAGTGGCAGGCACTCTCTTCTCCTCTACTACAGTCATGGCCAAAAGTTTTGAGAATGCTACAAATATTAATTTTTACAAAGTCTACTGCTTAAGTTTTTCTAATGGCAATTTGCATATACTCCAGAATGTCATAAAGAGTGATCAGCTTAACAGTAATTACTTGCAAAGTCAATATTGGCTAAGAAAATGAACTTTAACCCCCAAAACACATTTCAACATCATTGCATTCCTGCCTTAAAAGGAGCAGCTAACATTGTTTTAGTGATTGTTCCATTAACACAGGTGTGGGTGTTGATGAGGACAGGGCTGGCGATCAATCAGTCATGATTAAGAAAGAATGACACCACTGGACACTTTAAAAGGAGGCTGGTGCTTGGTATCATTGTTTCTCTTCAGTTAACCATGGTTATCTCTAAAGAAACACGTGCAGCCATCATTGCTCTGCACAAAAATGGCCTAACAGGGAAGAGTATTGCAGCTACAAAGATTGCACCTCAGTCAACAATCTATCGCATCATCAAGAACTTCAAGGAGAGAGCTTCCATTGTTGCCAAAAAGGCTCCTGGGCGCCCAAGAAGGACCAGCAAATGCCAGGACCGTATCTTAAAACTGTTTCAGCTGCGAGATCGGACTACCAGCAGTGCCGAGCTAGCTCAGCAATGGCAGCAGGCTGGTGTGAGTGCTTCTGCATGCACTGTGAGGCGGAGACTCTTTGAGCAAGGCCTGGTTTCAAGGAGGGCAGCAAAGAAGCCACTTCTCTCCAGAAAAAACATCAGGGACCAACTGATATTCTGCAAAAGGTACAGGGAGTGGACTGCTGAGGACTGGGGTAAAGTCATTTTCTCAGATGAATCCCCTTTTCAATTGTTTAGGACATCTGGAAAACAGCTTATTAGGAGAAGAAGAGGTGAGCGCTACCACCAGTCTTGTCTCATGCCAACTGTTAAGCATCCTGAAACGATTCATGTGTGGGGTTGCTTCTCAGCCAAGGGAATCGGCTCACTCACAGTCTTGCCTAAAAACACAGCCATGAATAAAGAATGGTACCAGAATGTCCTCCAAGAGCAACTTCTCCCAACTGTCCAAGAGCAGTTTGGCGCCCAACAATGCCTTTTCCAGCATGATGGAGCACCTTGCCATAAAGCAAAGGTGATCACTAAATGGCTCATGGAACAAAACATAGAGATTTTGGGCCCATGGCCTGGAAACTCCCCAGATCTTAATCCCATTGAGAACTTGTGGGCAATCATCAAGAGACGGGTGGACAAACAAAAACCAACAAATTCTGGCAAAATGCAATGCTTATGCAAGAATGGACTGTAGTCTGTGCATTTTATTGTTCATGATTATTGTATTTGTTTTTATTATGTACACACCTTTTCACGTGTGTTTGGGCACCCTTCTTTTATGATGACCAAGTTACAGATTATATATACAGTGTGTACATACAGTATATTACATAGTCTCCTTTCATTACGTATACAAGTGCATCTCAAGAAATTAGAATATCCTCAAAAAGTTAATTTATTTCAGTAATTCAATGCAAAAAGTGAAACACATATATTATATAGAGTCATTACAAACAATGATCTATTTCCAGTGTTTATTTCTGTTAATGTTGATGATTATGGCTTACAACCAATGAAAACCCAACAGTCATTATCTCAGAAAATTAGAATAATTACCACAAAACACCTGCAAAGGCATCCAAAGCATTTAAAATGGTCCCTTAGTGTTGTTCAGTAGGCTACACAATCATGAGGAAAAGAGAAACCAAGGAAAAAATTGTGAAAAAATACCCTGCTGTAACTAAATAAAAGCATAGTGCATATAAACATAGGGTACTTAGTAAACACTGTTTTTGATCAAAAAAAGCATAAAGCTATCCCACCAACGCCAAGGTGTACCCAGTTGGGATAGTACCTACACTCTCTAATATTAAAACCTTACCATGGGTCTAAAATAGGCCTCAATGTGGCTAAGGGCTGACTTCAATCATGAGGAAGACTGCTGATTTGACAGATATCTAGAAAGCAGTCATTGACACACTCCACAAGCAGGGTAATCCACAAAAGGTCATTGCTAAAGAAGCTGGCTGTTCACAGAATGCTGTATCCAGGCATATTAATGGAAAGTTGAGTGGAAGAAAAAAGTGTGATAGAAAAAGGTGCACAAGTAACTGGAATAACCGCAGCCTTGATAGGATTATTCAAAAAAGGCTATTCAAAAATTTGTGGGAGATTCACAAGGAGTGTACTGCTGCTGGAGTCAGTTCTTCAAGAGCGACCACACAGACGTATCCAGGACATGGGCTACAACTATCGCATTCCTTGTGTCAAGCCACTCATGACCAATAGACAACACTAGAAGCATCTTACGTGGGCCAAGGAGAAAAAGAACTGGATTGTTGCTCAGTGGTCCAAGGTGTTGTTTTCAGATGAAAGTAAATTTTGCATTACAGTTGGAAATCAAGGTCAAAGAGTCTGAAGGAAGAATGAAGAGGCCACAATCCAAGCTGCTTGAGGTCTAGTGTGAAGTTTCCACAATCAGTGATGGTTTAGGGAGCCATGTCATCTGCTGGTGTAGGTCCACTGTGCTTTATCAAGACCAAAGTCAGCACAGCCGTCTACCAGGAAATTTTGCAGCACTTCATGCTTCTCTCTGCCGACAAGCTTTTTGTAGATGGAAATTTCATTTTCTAGTAGCACTTGGCACCTGTCCACACTGCCTAAAGTACCAATACCTGGTTTAATAACCACAGTATCACTGTGCTTGATTGGCCAGCAAACTCGCCTGACCTAAACCCCATAGAGAATCTATGCGGTATTGTCAAAAGGAAGATGAGAGACACCAGACCCAACAATGCAGATAAGCTGCAGGCTTCTATCAAAGAAACCTGCAGTAATTCATGCAAAAGGAGCCACAACCAAGTGTTGAGTGCATTTACTGTACATACGTTTCAATAGACTAGCATTTCTGAGTTTAAAATATTTTTTTCGGTTGGTCTTATATAATATTATTATTATTATTATACCGCCATTTTTTCCATGGCGCTTTACAATTGAAAAGGGTATACATAAAAACAAGTACAACAATCATGAACATTACGAAAACAGACTGGTACAGGAAAAGAGAAGTCCCTGCCCACAAGGGCTCACAGTCTACAGGGGATGGGTGAGTGTACAGTAGGTGAGGACAGAGCTGGTTGTGCAGTGGTGTACTGGCCTGAGGGTTATTATAGGTTGTAGGCTTGTCAGAAGAGGTGGGTCTTCAGGTTCCTTTTGAAGCTTTCCACGATAGGTGAGAGTCTGATATGCTGGGGTAGACAGTTCCAGAGTATGGGGCAGGCGCAGGAGAAATTTTGTATGTGATTGTGGGAAGAGGAGACAAGAGAGGAGTAGACAATGAGGTCTTGTGAGCATCTGAGGTTGCTTGCATATAGGTACCGGGAGACTAATTTCTAAATTTTTTAATATTCTAATTTTCTGAGATAATGATTGGGTTTTCATTGGCTGTAAGCCATAATCATCAACATTAACAGAATTAAACACTTGAAATAGATCACTCTGTTTGTAATGACTCTATATAATATATGAGTTTCCCTTTTTGTATTGATTTACTGAAATAACTTTTTAATGATATTCTAATTTATTGAGATGCACCTGTATTACCATCCCTAATGACATAGTGCCTCTGTTGTTATGTATATCACCATACCTTAAATATTCAACTCTCTTGTTTTTTATACTGCCCTGTCTTTATTTTATAGCGTCCTCTCTTGTTAGCTAGAAAATAAAATTGCTACTGATTAGAGATGGGCAAAGCTGCAGATGATCATGTTCGACAAATTCCATCACTTTACCCAGCTCATCCCGATTGCCCTGGAGCAGTGGCAATCGGGGTAATATAAGCGGTTAACAACAGCTGTCATTTGTCAAAAAATGACAGCAGTCATCAAGCCCAATTTTAGTAATGGGAAGGAATCTGTAAGACCTCCCTCATTACTAATCGTGTAAGTAAAAAGAAATAAACACAAAACACAGAGAAAAATCCTTTATTTAAAAAGAACACCATCTTTGTCTAATTTATTAACCCACAAAATACACCTGCAGGTCCGACATCCACAGCTTGACGTCCCACAACGGCTCTGCTACATCTGAAATCGGTTACCAAAATATGTCACACATGGGGGAAAAAACGAAATGTCCGATGGTATCAATATTCTTATCACATCCCCCATTCAGTGTATATAGAAAGGCTATAAATACAAATCATATAACCCTATAAGCAAAAGAATAGCCAATACAATAATAGAGACAATAAAACCAAGTTTTATTAATGAATGATTAAAAACAAGATAAAAAAGTGCAAAGTGCACAATAGGACAGCACGACAAGGGACAATAATAGTATCAAAATTTATAATAATATTTTTGAATAGCTCCACATGATATTCCAGAGAATTTAGTAATAATCAATCATAAATAGCATAAAATATAGGTAGTACGTCCGAGGTAGTATGTTTTCCCCAAAAAGATTTTTTTAGAGATACAAAAGCGTAAATCTCATATGCAGCACAGAATTGCACATAAAATATAATATATAAGAAAATGTGATACAATATGTGGAAAATAATCCCACAGAATAAATTAAGGTGCAAAACTGCAGAGCAAAAAAGTTTAAGGTGCAATAATAAAGTGCATTATAGAGATGTAGCCAAATAGGCGCTAGTATCTGAATGCAGATGTGTATCAAATTCAAATGATGTTAATAAAGGGAATGACCAGGACAAGCAATCAAATGGAAGCAATAGTTACATGTATGGAGGAAAGGGTTTACCTGAGGTCCATGTCCCTCTGCCGTGCCGACTCCAAACCAACACGTGTTTCGGCACGTGGCCTTCGTCAGGAAGGTGTGGTGTCAGACGGCACGAAGTGGGGCCAACTTATATTCCCCCGCACCAATCACAGGACTGTTTGGCTAGATCCGGGATATGTTATCGGGCGCATGCGGTCAGGCCTGGCGGTGTAGCGCGGCATCATGCAGGACGTCATCCGGGGAGCGGAGCCGATGACGCAAGCGGCCGCGAACCACATGGAGTCCCATATGATTCCGGCCGGTCACATGACTGGGTCCGAGCCCAGGAACAGAGACGCCCCCACGATGATGCCCGCTGCCCAAGCCAGCGCATGTGCTCATCCCAGGATGTGTCCATAGAGGTTGGGACAATAGATACATAGGAGATAAGATGAAAGAAGAGATAAGAGATGAATAATAACCAAAACACCTGGACCTTAATTTATTCTGTGGGATTATTTTCCACATATTGTATCACATTTTCTACTATATTATATACTAGCTGTAGTACCCGGGCGTTGCCCGGGATAGTAACTGTGTCTCTCCCAGTCTCTGTCTGTGTGTCGCTGTCTGTCTGTCTCTCTGTCTGTGTCTTTCTTTGTCTGTCTGTGTCTATGTCTCTGTCTGTCTGTTTCTATCTCTCTGTCTGTATTTGTATCAGTCTATCTGTCTCCATCTCTGTGTACGTCTGTCTCTCTCTATCTCTGTGTCTCTCTCTCTCTCTTTCCTCGTCTGTCTCTTAACCCCGTCTGTCTTTGTCTGTCTCTTTCCAGGTCTGTCTCTTTCCAGGTCTGTCTCTTTCCAGGTCTGTCTCTTTGCCCATCTGTCTTTTTGCCTATGTGTCTCTTTGCCCGTCTGTCTTTGCCCATCTGTTTCTTTCCAGGGTTGTCTCTTTGCCCGTTGTCTTTTTCCAGGGTTGTCTCTTTGCCCATCTGTCTCTTTCCAGGGCTACCTCTTTGCCCGTTTATCTCTTTGCCCGTCTATCTCTTTGCCCGTCCTGTCTCTTTGCCCGTCTGTCTCTTTGCCCGTCTGTCTCTTTGCCCATCTGTCTCTTTGCCTGTCTGTCTCTTTCCAGGGTTGTCTCTTTGCCCGTCTGTCTCTTTCCAGGGTTGTCTCTGCCCATCTGTCTCTTTCTAGGACTGTCTCTTTGCCCGTCTGTCTCTTTGCCCGTCTGCCTCTTTGCCCATCTGTCTCTTTGCCTGGCTGTCTCTTTCCAGGGCTGTCTTTTTCCAGGGCTGTCTCTTTGCCCATCTGACTCTTTTCAGGGCTGTCTCTTTCAAGGGCTGTCTCTTTGCCCATCTGTCTCTTTGCCCGTCTGTCTCTTTCCAGGGCTGTCTCTTTCCAGGGCTGTCTCTTTCCAGGGCTGTCGCTTTCCCCATCTGTCTCTTTTCAGGGCTGTCTCTTTCCAGGGCTGTCTCTTTGCCCATCTATCTGTTTGCCCGTCTGTCTCTTTGCCTGTCTGTCTCTTTGCCCATTTGTCTCTTTGCCCATTTGTCTCTATGACCGGCTGTCTTTTTGCCCGGCTGTCTTTTTGCCCGACTGTCTCTTTCCAGGGCTGTCTCTTTCCAAGGCTGTCTCTTTCCAGGGCTGTATCTTTCCAGGTCTGTCTCTTTCCAGGGCTGTCTCTTTGCCCATCTGTCTCTCTCCAGGGCAGTCTCTTTCCAGGTCTGTCTCTCTCCAGGTCTGTCTCTTTGGCCGTCTGTGTCTTTGGCCATCTGTCCTTTGCCCGTCTGTCTCTTTCCAGGGTTGTCTCTTTGCCCGTCTGTCTCTCTCCAGGGTTGTCTCTTTGCCCATCTGTCTCTTTCCAGGGTTGTCTTTTTGCCCGTCTGTCTCTTTCCAGGGTTGTCTCTTTGCCCATCTGTCTCTTTCCAGGGCTGCCTCTTTGCCTGTCTATCTCTTTGCTCGTCTATCTCTTTGCCCGTTCTGTCTCTTTGCCCGTCCTGTCTCTTTGCCTGTCTGTCTCTTTGCCCGTCTGTCTCTTTGCCCATCTGTCTCTTTGCCTGTCTGTCTCTTTCCAGGGTTGTCTCTTTGCCCGTCTGTCTCTTTGCCTATCTGTCTCTTTGACCGTCTGTCTCTTTGCCCATCTGTCTCTTTGCCCGTCTGTCTCTTTCCAGGGTTGTCTCTGCCCATCTGTCTCTTTCTAGGGCTGTCTCTTTGCCCGTCTGTCTCTTTGCCCGTCTGCCTCTTTGCCCATCTGTCTCTTTGCCTGGCTGTCTCTTTCCAAGGCTGTCTTTTCCCAGGGCTGTCTCTTTGCCCATCTGTCTCTTTTCAGGGCTGTCTCTTTCCAGGGCTGTCTCTTTGCCCGTCTGTCTCTTTGCCCATCTGTCTCTTTCCAGGGCTGTCTTTTTACAGGGTTGTCTCTTTGCCCATCTGTCTCTTTCCAGGGCTGTCTCTTTGCCCATCTATCTGTTTGCCCGTCTGTCTCTTTGCCTGTCTATCTCTTTGCCCATTTGTCTCTTTGCCCATTTGTCTCTTTGACCGGCTGTCTTTTTGCCCGGCTGTCTTTTTGCCCGACTGTCTCTTTCCAGGGCTGTCTCTTTCCAAGGCTGTCTCTTTCCAGGGCTGTATCTTTCCAGGGCTGTCTCTTTCCAGGGCTGTCTCTTTGCCCATCTGTCTCTCTCCAGGGCAGTCTCTTTCCAGGTCTGTCTCTCTCCAGGTCTGTCTCTTTGGCCGTCTGTGTCTTTGGCCATCTGTCCTTTGCCCGTCTGTCTCTTTCCAGGGTTGTCTTTTTGCCCATCTGTCTCTTTCCAGGGCTGCCTCTTTGCCCGTCTATCTCTTTGCCCGTCCTGTCTCTTTGACCGTCTGTCTCTTTGCCCGTCTGTCTCTTTGCTCATCTGTCTCTTTGCCTGTCTGTCTCTTTCCAGGGTTGTCTCTTTGCCCGTCTGTCTCTTTCCAGGGTTGTCTCTGCCCATCTGTCTCTTTCTAGGGCTGTCTCTTTGCCCGTCTGTCTCTTTGCCCATCTGCCTCTTTGCCCATCTGTCTCTTTGCCTGGCTGTCTCTTTCCAGGGCTGTCTTTTTCCAGGGCTGTCTCTTTGCCCATCTGTCTCTTTTCAGGGCTGTCTCTTTCCAGGGCTGTCTCTTTGCCCATCTGTCTCTTTGCCTTTCTGTCTCTTTCCAGGGCTGTCTCTTTCCAGGGCTGTCTTTTTCCAGGGCTGTCTCTTTGCCCATCTGTCTCTTTTCAGGGCTGTCTCTTTCCAGGGCTGTCTCTTTGCCCATCTATCTGTTTGCCTGTCTGTCTCTTTGCCTGTCTGTCTCTTTGCCCATTTGTCTCTTTGCCCATTTGTCTCTTTGACCAGCTGTCTTTTTGCCCGAATGTCTTTTTGCCCGACTGTCTCTTTCCAGGGCTGTCTCTTTCCAAGGCTGTCTCTTTCCAGGGCTGTATCTTTCCAGGGCTGTCTCTTTCCAGGGCTGTCTCTTTGCCCATCTGTCTCTCTCCAGGGCTGTCTCTTTCCAGGGCTGTCTCTTTGCCCATCTGTCTCTCTCCAGGGCTGTCTCTTTCCAGGTCTGTCTCTCTCCAGGTCTGTCTCTTTGGCCGTCTGTGTTTCTCCAGGGTTGTCTCTTTGCCCATCTGTCTCTTTCTAGGGCTGTCTCTTTCCAGGGCTGTCTCTTTGCCTGTCTGTCTCTTCGCCCGTCTACCTCTTTCCAGGGCTGTCTCTCTCCAGGGATGTCTATCTCCAGGGCTGTCTCTTTCCAGGACTGTCTCTTTGCCCATCTGTCTCTCTCCAGGGCTGTATCTTTCCAGGTCTGTCTCTCTCCAGGTCTGTCTCTTTACCCGTCTGTCTCTTTGGTCGTCTGTCTCTTTGCCCATCTGTCTCTTTACCCGTCTGTCTCTGTCTGCCTCTTTCCACGTCTGTCTGTGTCTGTGTCTCTGTCTGTCTCTCTCTGTCTCTCTCTATCCGTCTCACCACCGACATCATATTACCTCACACATAAGATTCTTATACTAACAGTTTATTTTGTTCCTATAGCAACCACTGACAGTTGCTATTAATAGCCAGTAGTTTAAATTTTCCTGTCAAAACATAGTCTATGACGTTCCCTGGGTCACATGGGGCGTCTGTGCAAAGTTTCGTGATTGTAAATGCGACAGTGCGGACTCCTTTAGCGGACATACACACACACACACACAAATATATATACACACATACATACACTGAGCTTTATATGTTAGATTATATTTTATGTGCAATTCTGTGCTGCATATGAGATTTACGCTTTTGTATCTCCAAAAATATTTTTTTTGGCAAAACATACTACCTTGGACATACTACCTATATTTTATGCTATTTATGATTGATTATTACTATATTCTCTGGTATATCATGTGGAGCTATTCAAAAATATTTGTGTAAATTTTGATATTATTATTGTCCCTTGTCGTGCTGTCCTATTGTGCACTTTGCACTTTCTTATCTTGTTTTTAATCATTCATTAATAAAACTTGGTTTTATTGTCTCTATTATTGTATTGGCTATTCTTTTGCTTATAGAGGTATAAAATACATCTGAGAACGCAGTGTGGTATCCTTTATTTAAAAAAAATACAAAAAAAACACCCTCTTTCTCCAATTTATTAACACCCAAAACACCCAACAGGTCCGACATAATCCACAAAAGGTCCCATGAAAATCCCAGCTCTGCTTCATGCTGAGGTCACAGTACGCGGTCACATAAGAAGACATGACCGCTCACTGCAGCCGTCATCGATACAATGACTGAGCCACAGCTGTGAGCAGTGATGTCACTGAGCTCACTTAACATCAAAGCTGGGTTTCCCTCGGTACCCCAGGTGTGATCTCAGGTGAACTAACCTGAGGTGAACTCAATGTCGGATTACCGAATTAGGCAATGTGTGCACATTGAGTATTTAGTTGCAGACATTTATGCACCAAATCTGCATCTCCTGGCAAAATAATGTACTGAAACTGCATCTAAACGCACGCGCTTTGGGAGCATTTTTTGTGCACACATTACCTAATCAAGCATTCAGAGTGCAATGATTTTACCTGAGATGAGGTCACTGAGTTCAATAAGTTCACCTCAGGTCAGTTCACCTCTGGTCTCACCTGGGATACCATGGGAATCCCATCTGTCACCTCAGGTGAAGTCATTCAACACAATGTCGAATTACCAGATTAGGCAATGTGTGCACATTGAGTATTTGGGTGCAGACATCTCTGCATTATATCTGCATCTTCTGGCAAAATAATTGAAACCGCATCTAAACGCATGGGTTTTGGTGCATTCTTGTGCACATATTGCCTAATCTAGAATCTGGCAAAAAAAAAACGCATCAAAACCAAATGCGTTTTGATGCGTTTTCAGTGCAGTTTTTTTGCCAGGAGCTGCAGATTTGGTGCAGAAATGTCTGCACCTAAATACTCCCTGTGCACACATCGCCTAATCCGGTAATCCGGCATTGAGTTCAACGACTTCACCTGAGAAGAGGTCACTGAGTTCAATGAGTTCACCTCAGGTCAGTTCACATCAGGTCACAGCTGTAGTACTGTGGGAACCCTAGCTGTGATCTCAGGTGACGTTGCACATTGAGTATTTGGGTGTACACATTTCTACACCAAATCTGTATCTTCTGGCAAAAAACATGCATCAAAACTGTATGCACTTTGATGCAATTTTGGTGCCTTTTTTGCCACGAGGCTCAGATTTGGCGCAGAAATGTCTGCACCCAAATACTCTATGTGTACACATTGCCTAATTTGGTAATACGCATTAAGTTCAACGACCACCTGAGGTGAGGTCACTAAGTTCCATGAGTTCACCTCAGATCAGTTCACCTGAGGTCACAGATGGGGTACCGTGGGAACCTCCAGCTGTAACATCAGGTGAACTTAGTGACATCACCGTTCACAACTGTGGCTGAGTCTGTGTGTTATTAATTGCCAAAGTTAGCGGTTACGTTTTTTAATGTGACTGCGTACTGTGATCTCAGGATGTAGCAGAGCCAGGATCATCGTGGGACTTTCTGTGGATTATGTTGGACCTGCAGGGTGTTTTGGCTAGAGAGGGTGTTGTTTTTGTTCTTTTTTTTAAGTAAAGGATTTTGCTGTTTGTTTTGTGTTTATTTCCTTTGACTTACAAGGTTAGTAATTAATAACCTCAAGTTTGATGACAGCTTTGATTTTTTTTGACAAATCACAGCTGTCATTAGCTCCATACATTACCACGATTGCCATCCCACTAAGACAATCTGGATGAGCCAGGTAAAGTGCCGGAATTGTTGCATGTAATGGATGTGACAATTACGGGGAGGCTACAGGATGCTATTTTTAGGCTGGGGGCAATAACCACAAGCCTCCATAGTCTGAGAATACCAGACCCTAGCTGTCTGCTTTATCTTGACTGGAGGGATCACACAACATTTTTTTTAAATTATTTATTTAAGTAATTAAAAAAAGTTGCATGGGGTCCCTAATATTTTGATACACTGCCAACATAATGCGCACAGCTGCGGCTGCAGCCTGTAGCTGCCTGTTTTATCTGTCCTGGGTATCAATATACAGGGGACCCTAGGTAATTTTTTTCAATTATTTGTTTATTTTTAAACTTTACAACCAAACACATACATCTGCACGCCATTAGTCTGACTTCAACCAATCACAGACACAGGACAGGAACCGGACGTACAGTAAAAAGTCTGTGTTTAGGCTTCAGCATCGGATACAAGATGTCCGATATAGACCCCCAACTTTACAGTTTAGGTTTGCCTATCCCTAGCTACAACCACTATATTCTATGAGGTTACAACTATCTCTATTCTGTCAGGAAAACTTCACAAATATTTATTAGATCTATTTATAATATATTCTATGTCTTCAAAAGTTGCCATGCTCCATCAGAAAATGTGCTTGGACAGACAATATTTGGAAGTAAATATCTAAAAATCTTGTATTTTTTTGTATTAGTACATTGGTGACTACATTTCCTATGTCATTTTTCCTGTGTTTCTACTGTTCCAACTATATAAGTTTTCATTCTGAACTCCGTAAAACTGTAAAATCATAACCTCAGGCCCTTGAGGTAATGGCTGATGAAGCTCACTTACATTGGCTGAGACAGAGATGGACATTTGATCTGCCTCGGTCTTGGATGTATATGTGTGACTACCAAAAAGAATCATGTGTTTGGGAATTCACACATCTGCAAGACTTGTTAAGATTTGACTAGGGTCACTTCCAGAGCTGTTTTTCTAGGATGATTTTGAAGAAAGCCCTTCTTTCACTATAGTGATCCTGTTGAGAAGTAGGTGAAACTTCAGAGAGCTTGAAGAAGAACTCCTTTCTAATATCAAATACACATATTTCACACCACCAGGCACAACATATTAAAATGGACTCATTTATTATGTGATGCAACTATTACAAATATGCTTTTCCAAATTGTATTAATGGCTCCAAAGTGACTTGAGTTTTCCTAAAGCGCCAATATGTGATCCCTTGGTAGGAATAGAAGACTCTTTATGTCTTTATACTGACGGCTGTTATTCGTGGGAAGCATGTGGCTTTAAAATGAATCATAAATCCTATGTCATCCAGACTAAGATAAAACGAGCTTTATCTGGAGCCAAAAGAATTGCATGGATTAGAAACTCAGGAAAAAAAAATAATGATAAAAAGTAAAATTATCAAAAGCATTCTTCACATCTTAGCTAGAGCATCTCATAAATGGTTAGTTGTCACATGGAGTTTTGCACAAACTTCGCCGACTGTCATGGTGGCGTTGGGCTCTGTTCCCATTGCAGATTCTAACTATGCCTGATGGTTTCTCTAATGACTGGAATCAACACAGGCAGACTTGGGTGTTGACCTGTTGTGTGCTGATTCATAGGGAGGCTAGCAAGAGTTCATCTCTGCTACTCTGCTTGTTAGGCTGCTTTGATCACATGTGGTGGGGAAGCCAATCACATCTGCACCCTTTCTATTTAAGCTGGATGAAATCATCTACCAATGCCAGCTATAGTTTCTATGTTGGTCTGTGAGGTGCGGTGTCCCATATTCTCTGGTGAAAATTGTGGTATTCGGTTGTTGTGGAAGTTTAACCTTGTTGTTTTGTAGCTTCCTTCCTCCTGTTGTGTTTCCACCTGAATCTATTATTGTCTTTACCTGTTGTGTATGTTGTGTGTGTTCGCTGTGTGACAGCGTTTCCCTTTTTCCTTTGTCTATATCTGTGATTTTCATTACACTCCTGTCCTGTCACTCCCCCTGGCAGGAGGGGGTATCAGATCAAGACTGGTCAGAAGCAGGGCCAGGAAGGAGACTCAGGCATCCCCATCATTAGGCGTATCCCTGAGAATAGGGATAGCATAAGGATAACATAGGGCCCCCTAGCTTGAGGGACAGCTTAGGGGCCCTGGTTCCCCGCTATCCCAGAGTCATTGTAACATTAGTGATGAATAGTCAACATCTGCTAAATACAAGAACCACAACCATAGTACCTATAAAGGAAAACCAAGGAAACACATCTGATGAAAGAAGTTATTTATTGATTATAATAATAGAAAAATGTATTTTAAGGTTTAAAGTATATACAGAATACAAAATTTCGGACAGACACGTATGACAGAGAGATGAACTAGAAGTTTTGTATCTGTGGGAGACCAGGTCCTCCTTCTGGTAACCGGTTGCTCATTTACTGTAATAGGGTAAATTGCATGTTGGTGAGACACATATGGTGCTTGAGATGTTGGGTAATTTATATTATGGCTATTATATTGGAAATTATATGTACTTTGTGACCTATACTGATGTGGGGCATAGGCTGTAGGTGCACTGTTTATTCCCTTTCTCTGTAATGTTTTTGCAGGGAAACAAACTGTGTTTTTTTTGTTGTGTAATTTTGTTCATAGATAAAAATGAACCTAATTTAAAAAAGAAGTTTTGCATCTAGCAATCATACATCAATAAAGATACATGAGTAATAGCCATTATAAAGTGTCAAATCACTTTTGCTTTGCACTGATGAGGGGCAAATGCCCCAAAACACGCATCTGCAAATAGAGGGTCTTGTGTGGGTTCTTATCCTAAGTCATGAAAGTGTTGCTATTGACTTTTACGATTGCTATGTCTCATAAGGGGCACTAAAGTTCAAGTTCTCTTCCTCTCTGAAGAGGCTATTTGCATATTTAAATTCCCAGAGGCGCATTGCATGGTCTATAAATTTCCTTATGCCAGCTTGGCACTCTCCATAAGGAGAAATATTCCCCCCTAATCCACTAGTCAGGGGTCTGCATAGACGATTAGGATGGAGCATTTTCCAGACTAATCAATTTTTGTAAGTCATTGAATAGTTTTGCAAGATATTAGATGTAAAAATAACAAGATATAACATATTGGTATGTATATAGTTAAGGGAATCATTTTGACTGACATCTACAGCAGAGACCAAGTAAGAAACATAATATCTTGACTTTCCTCATTCGAGCTTATCAGTACAGCTACAGGTGTCTATAATGCTTTGCATCTGAAATGTGACTTAATGCCTGTGCTTTTCCCATTTTGTGGACACTTTTGGTGACCTAACCAGTTCAGTTAATGGAGATACATATTCACGTCTTGTATTTTTATCATTCCATGCAATGTAATTTTATGTTTAGTGAGGCATGCTCTAGCCAGAATAGGTTGGAAATGTGTTGTCATATGAAATATACTTAAGATTAGAATTTTTCTACTAAAAACTAACTTGGGGAAGGTTACTTGGAGAATAAATTTGAAATTATTTAGATGAAGTCTTCTATTCACCACTCTAATGTCGTATTGACTGTCAAAGCTGCTATCAGGACATGCTTGGAGTTGTAGTTTTTCAAAAACTGGGGATCCACAGACTACATTATACTGCATGAGAAGTGTGTATGGGGGGGATTTATTATTCCCCCTATGCTAGTCACACATTATGGAGTATGCTATATTTTCAGAATAATTTGTGACTTTCTATATATCATGACAAAGAACACAGACGGAGAAAAAATGCTCACCACTGCAGAGAAAAACCTGTATAGGTCCTCCAGGTAAATCCCATGGACAGCATGGATCAGGGCAACAAGCCGAATGGACAATAGAACAAGGTAATGGAGAAGATCCAGCTGAACTCCAAAGGATAAACAAAAATTCTTCTTTATTTCATCTTAGATTAAAAAATATCCATGTTACAGATAGTGACACCGGCTTGTACACACTGGTAGATGATGGATAATTACCACACTACGCGTTTCGGCGAGATGCCGTCCTGAGGTCTTATGACCTGAGGAAGGCGTCCCGCCAAAACGCGTAGTGTGGTAATTATCCGCCATCTATCAGTGTGTACAAGCCGGTGTGCCTATGTGTAACATGGATAATTTTTAATCTAAGATGAAATAAAGAAGAATTTTGCTATTTTTTTAGATAAAGGATTAGGAAGCTTCCTGTGTCCAACCAAACTGTGAAGAAAAAAGGGCAAATTGTACAGGAGCTGGATAATAGAAGAAATATAAATTCCAAATATTTAAATGTACAAAAAGATGAATATAAGTATCATAGTACAATAAATAGAAGTGTCTGAAGTGAAAAAAACAAACAAAAAAATAAGAACATTCTATAGGTACTATAGATTCCTTATCAGCCACAGGCTAAATGTTCATCAGCAGCAATATAAAATACGTCTCCAAAACTGCTTATGGCAGAACACATCATAAAGAAAAAATTAAAAACAGGCAAATGAGCACATATATTGGACAGTGGAAAATTAGAAAAAGCAATTATAGAAAAATTAGTCTTTAGCGTATTTACTGTACATCATTTACTCACTAAAATGTGCCAGACTTCTGCCTAAAACTGAGCCACAGATCTAGTGTATACGTCATGCGTCTCTTTTAAAAAAGATTGTTGACACTTTTGGAGCCTCAGTGCTCCAGTTATTGTCTAAAAGGAAGTGGAAGTGGTCTAAAAAGAAACCAATTATTAATGTAAACTTAGGGCAGAAATTTTCATGTCAGTTTTGCAAAAGGATGCATCAATAGGGATGAGTGAATCTGTGGATATTCGGGTTCACTGAACCGGCACGGACTAAAAGAAAAAATCGCATTCGGCAGCTGAAACTTGACCCCGAATTTGACCCAGGGATAATGAACCTCATATAAGTCAATGGGGGCGAGAAGTTGTGGTCTCTAAAATAGCTGTAGTAAGCACTAAGGGGCTACAAATGGAAATTAAATAGTAGTAAGATCAGGATATCTCCTAAAGGATCACACCGCAGTCAGACTCTCTTCCGGGCCCGCTAATTAAAGTCCATCAATATTCACTGCTTCCCCCATCCAGCCTCTGTGCCAAATATTTTTTTTTTTTTTTAAAAAAGGCATAATGTCCCTCCTTTTGATATCCAGCTATGGTAAAGCAGACAGGTGACAACCCCTGGTTTAGTAATAGGATCCGTCTATGAGACACCTCCCCATTACTAATTCTGAAAGTGAAAATACCTAAAACATAAATACCGAAAAAAATCCTTTATTTGAAATAAAATACACAGACCCATTTTCACCCTTTTATTAACCCCCAAAACACTCTTGCAGATCTAACGTAATCCATACGAAGTCGTACAGTGATCCTCAGCTCTGCTACATCCAGAGGCTGCAGAGAGAGAAAACATGTCTGCTGTCTGTAGGCTTCAGGAATCACTGACAACCGAGGGGGACCCGGCTGTGAGCAGGTGACGTCACTCAGTTCAGAGAAGGTCCCACCCTGGCTCCCATGGTGTGACTTCAGGTGACCTGACTGCCGAACTGTTGGACTGTGAAACACAGCCGTGTCCCGGAGTCCAACAATCCAGCAATCAGGTCACCTGAGGTCACAATGGGGTTTCCTCTCTGCCCTCAGTGAAAGTGCTGCTGGATTGTCGGATTGTGGGACACGATTGGTACCTGCAATCCCACAGTCCGGCAGCGGCTTCAAGATTCACTGAGGGCATCAGGTGAACCCCCAGTGTGACCTCGGGTGACTTGACTAACAAACTGTTGGATTGCAGGCCACGGCCTTATCCCACAGTTCAACAGTCAGGATACCTGTAGAGACGAGCAAACTCAAGGATCGGTGTTTGGTGTTTATACCGAACACAGAGTTAAGAAAAAAAACTGAGTTCAGCTGCTTTATGACTGAAAACCACTCTTGCAAACTCCAATGTGCTAGAGCATGCCACAAGCTTCTTCCGCAACTTCGCTCATCTCTGATCACCTGAGGATACACTGTGGGAACCCGGGTGTGACCTCTGCTGAACTGAGTGAAGTCACCTGCTCACAGCTGGGTCCCTCTCGGCTGTCAGTGGTTTTTCGTCTCTGCAGCCACTGGATGTAGCAAAGCTGAAGATCGTTGTGAGACCTCAAATTTATTATGATCCTAGCTGTACTACCCGGCTTCGCCCGGGTTGATAACTGCTGTTAACAAAATAGAAACCACAAAACAAATAGATATAAATGCAATTATAATGTCTGTCTCCCTCTCTGTATATATCTCTTTGTCTCTCTATCTCTTTGTCTGTCTTTCTCTTTCCCTGTCTGTCTCTGACTGTCTCTGTCTCTTTCTCTGTCTGTCTCATTCTCTTTCGCTGTCTGTCTATCTATCTCTGTCACTTTCCCTGTGTCTCTTTCCCTTTCTGTCTCTTTCCTTCTCTTTCCCTCTGTCTCTTTCCCTGTGTCTGTCTCTTTGTCTGTCTCTTTACCTGTCTTTGTCTGTCTCTTGCCCTGTCTGTTTCTTTCCCTTTCTTTCCCTGTCTGTCTGTTTCCCTGTGTCTGTCTCTGCCTCTTTGTCTGTGTCTTTCTCTTTACCTGTCTGTGTCTGTCTTTTAACCTGTCTCTCTCTTTCCCTCTCTTTCCCTGTCTGTCTCTTCCCCTGTCTGTCTCTTTCTGTGTCTGTCAGTTACCCTGTCTATGTCTGTTTCTTACCCTGTCTGTGTCTGCCTCTTTCCCTGGCTGCATTGTGACACGCCAACATTCCATATAAGGGCGTGGCTGTGCATTCTTCTGAAGTTCTGGCTGCACTGTGGCCCCCAGCTCCATTCGCTTTAATGGAGGTAGGTTTTTTGTCGAATAACTGTAAGGCGCGGGGTTAAAATTTCCCCTCAAAACATAGCCTATGATGCTCTTGGTGTCCAGACGTGTGAGTGTGTAAAACTTTGTGGCTGTAGCTGCGACGGTGCAGATACCAATCCCGGACATACACACACACATACACACACACATTCAGCGTTATATATTAGATAAAGGAGAGACTTGAGCAAAATGATGAATAATAATCAATGTTTATTTAAGACAATATCATTAAGGTGCATAGTGCAAAAAATAGTAACATATGATTAAAGACATATGATGGTATAAAAGGAAAATGGGGGACATAGTAAATACAAGTCAATTGCCGGGTACAGACGAAGGGAAATGCTACTGTGAAGAAAGCTCACATAATGCCTGACAATGATGATAAAGAGAAATACCAGGTAAAAGTCAAAGAGTTCCTAAGCAAATTTAGTGTGCCTATCGGCAGGGATTTACACTGTGGGGATATATACCGTATGGCATGCTATAGGGGGTCAAGCAGTAAAACCTGGAATTAAATTGAGTGTCTGGCAGGAGCGTGGCAAGAGGTGCCCATTTAAGATAACATTTACCTAAGTCCAGTGGCGGAAGGCCCGATGCATGTTTCGTGACACTTTAGCAGATTGCTGGCCGCTTCATCATGGGGGAACATAGAGGGTGATCAAATTTATTATGTTGGATCTGAAAAGGTGTTTTGAGGTTAAAAAAGGGGTGAAAGAGGGTTTGTATATTTTATTTTAAATAAAGGAGTTTTTTGGTGTTTGTGTTTTATTTCTTTTCACTTAGAGGATTAGTAATGTGGGGGTCTCATAGACGCCTCCTGTAGCACCCCTGAAGCCATCAGGGAGCTACAAGGTACTGCATCCCCACCAGGGTGCAGGGTCTGCCCCCAGGTATCCGGAAGACCAGTGCCGGTAATAACAAATCATTCCAAATAATCCCTGTTTTATCCTCAAATTCCCCATAGACTGGTACCAGACTAGGGTTGGCCCTAATAGATGGCCACTTAGAGGTGGAGCTGATCAAGTCCACTAGACGACCAGGTGGGATGGGCAGACAGTGGACAGTCAGACAGTTGAGTAGTGAGTTGTCGTCGGTGATGGACGGATGGACGGAGAGCGAGTGGAAGCACTGACAGGAGTGTAACAGTGATCTGAGGGCCCAGACAATTGGTTGCCGGTGGAGTACGGTGGAGTGCTCCCAGAACCATAGCACCAACGGGGTACAGAATCCTAAGTCAGGCAAATGCTCCAGGCAGACTTGATAAAATATGCACAGTGAGGGGACCATCAAGGACCTCACTGACCTTGAAGTTCGGGTCTCAGCAGCAACGGGAGAACCAGGGAACAGGACCAGAGACTCCGACCCCACAGGGTTCACTCTACCATCATACGGACTACAGTTGAGAGACTACCAGGAGGGGACCCCTAGACGCACCAAGCCACGGGGACCCACCAACCAAAGACAGGTGCAGGGGAAAGAAGCCATCAGGTCACTGGAACTAAGAGGTCCAGCGGTCAAGACCAGCCTTTCTCGGGTGACCAGTTTCCATCTGTGAGTAAAGGAACCAGTTACACTGCAACCTCTTGTGTGGCCTACTTTCTTTATGCACCCATCTACATCACCTGTCCTCTGGGGCCTGGTCCTACTTGTGGAGGGCCTAACACCCAGGCAGCTACCAACACCAGCCCCAGTAGTGAGAACGGTGCAGCTCCATCCACATAGCCGCAAATGGCGTCACGTATAAACTTTCATTTCATCTCCCCAGTAAATATACCCCTTTTAAAAAGCGTCCCCAGGACACGGAACCGGGCAACGGCTACCAAGTGACATTTCCCCGGACCGAGTACCCCAAAGCCTGGGCGACACACTCCCATTACTAATCCAGGGCTTAATGGCACGTGTCATTTTTTGACCCCGATTGCCATCACACCAGGGCAATCGGGTCAGCCAGGTAAAGCACCAGGATTGGCACATATAATGTGATGTGCCAAATTCTGTGCAGCTGCAGGCTGGTATTTTTACGCTGGTGGGGCAATATCCATGGCTCCTCCCATCATGATAATACTATTCCCCACCTGTCTGCTTTACTGTGGCTGGTTATCGAAAATGGGGGGAACCTACACCTTTTTTTTTATTATTATTTATTTAAATATTTTTTTTAAAAAAATGCCATAGGATCCCATATATTCTGATATCCAAGCTCACAAATGGGGCTGCAGCCTGTAGCTGTGGTTTTATCCATGCTATCCATCAAAATAGGGTGGAAGCCTATGTCATTTTTTTTTGTGCAGTGATTTCCCTGGTCAATCACAGCCATGCCAATACTTGACATGGCTGTGATGGGGCCGGAACTACCCACACCAGAAAATCCTGCTGATTGGCTGCTCAACGAGCTTTATTTGGAAGACAAACCTGAACAGAAACTGGTCATAGAGGTAAAAGCCTGAGTTCAAGCTAGGACCCTGACACCTAGTGTCCCATATGGACCCCTTTGCATTTCGGGTTCGCTTATCCCTATACATAATCATGATATGTGTCAAATTTATCAAAGTATCAAACAATGTTAAATAAATTTGGTACATATTTGCATATATATAAAATATAAAAGTCCCACAAAAAGAACAAGCCCTCATATGGCTGTGTTATGTTATGTTAATAAAAAAGTTATGGCTTTTGGAAAAAGGAGAGGAAAAACAGAAATGAAAATCACCTGGTGGTGAAGGAGTTAAAAATCCTTACATCCAACAAATGTCTTCAGACGTTTGCTCATTGTCAGGTGTTTGCTTGCCCATTTAGAAGACCCAATAATTCTCCATCTGTGTGCCTAAATACAGCATGTTTTTATGCTGTCACAATGACTTTGGAATAGTGGGGAACCTGGGCCCCTAAGCTGTTCCTCAAGCTAGGGGGCCCTATGCTATCCCTATTCTCATGGATACCCCTAATGGTGGAGCCAGGGAGGGACGGGACAGGAATGTGTTGAAACCACAGGAAAAGACAGATAAGGGAAAAAACAAAACTGTCACACAGGATAAGACAATTAAAGATTTAGGAGGAAAACAAGAGCTGGAATGAAGTAGAAAACAACAGGGGTACAGTCCACAATCGCACCAAGCAAAGAGTACCACTAAAAACAACTTTCACCAGAGAGAGTCTGAGGCACCACACCTCACAGACCAACATAGAATAAACTATAGCTAGCATGGGTAGAAGGATTCCAACAGTATAATTAGGAGAGAAGCAGATGTGATAGGTTTCTCCACAACATGTGATTAATGGAGCAAGCAGAATAGCAGAGATTAACTCTTGCCAGTCTTCCAATAAATCAGCACACAGAAGGTCAATGGCTGAGTTTGCCTGTGTTGTTTCCAAACACCAGAGAAACCATCAGGCAGAGTGACAGGATCTGCAATCTTCACAGAGTCCAATGCCGCCATGACAGTCGGAGAAGTTTGTGCAAAACTCCATGTGGCAGCCTAGGTCTACAGTCATCCGTGGCATTAGGATCAGTTTTCTTGTGCCTTCACTGATCACAGTTGATGACAAAACTGTAGCATTTATCTTCTGAATTTTTACTAATTTTGTCTGAAAAATCATGAAGCTGTCTTTTAAAAATGCACCAGGCAGCATTATTAGTTCTAGCTCCTTGAGAAGTCTGGCACAAGAACCGCTGCGTAGAACGATTGGGAACGACCCCAAATAAAACTATGAGATGGGTTTCCATGTAGGTTTCCTACTGATGTTTTGGGGGTAAAGAAAGCCAGATAGGGGCATCAATGAAGAAGAGACCGGAGTATTATATGAGGTTAGTACATCTGCCCCTCTATGTGAGAAATAAAGCAAAGGATGCTGATGGAGCTTTTGATATCTTCTGTCAAGGATGAAGAGTATGACTTGTCAGCTAGAATGAAAATGATAATTTTTTTTAATGAAAGTTTGAAGGAAAAAAGTATATAAAATAGAAATAACAAATTAATATTTTTAATCTATTGATTATAATTCCCAGGTAACTTAATGGGATAAATTAAGTGTACCCAGAATGGTCAGAACAATAAACTATCAGCACATGCATGTACATATATGACTTGTGACAGTTATTAATTTATTACAAAATGCAATGTACAATATTGAATTCTTATAAACAATGAGTGAATGGGACTGTAGGAGCGGCGGTATTAAATCAGCTTTAGAGAACGTCCGCTTCTGAGCTTACCGTGGGAGATCTGTCTTGGAACAATAGTTTCCATCAGTGCTCTGAGATTAGAAGTTGACACAGAGACCTGTCCATAAATGAACGCATAGTGATGTGAAGAAAATTTCCATCATCTGTTTCTTAGAGAGAAATCAACATGGCAGTTCAAAAGTCAATTTACCTGGAACTGAATCACTTGTCAAATTGTGTCCTTTTTATTTGGCAGAATTTAAGATGACAAGCATAGCTGTCCTGTGATGGGTGACACCGGGCACCTTTATGGTACAAATACAGGCTGTCTGAGAAAAACTCTTTATGATACCATTTTGTAATTGATACAATATTTGGAATCTATCAAGACGCAGCGAAAAAATGCATTAAGCTCTTCATAAGGGAACAGTCTATAAATGCCTGTATAACACATATTAGCACTATTATTTAGCTACACATTTGAGCAATGCTAATATGTTTCCAAATAACAAGTAGGAAATTGAACTTTCTTCTGCTTTTAAGAATGCATTAAATTTGGCACCAAATTACTTATATGTACTGATTACTAATACAGTGTATCTGACTCGCCCACCCCAGGGCTATGGGACACCCGATGCCGGGCCGGACTAGTCCGGGGGACGTCAGTGGTGGCTGGGCCCGACTCCGTACCCTGGTGGGGTCAATCAATATGGCTGGCAACTTGGTGGTGATTAAAGTTTGTATTCGTGACGCCACCTGTGGTTTGCGGCTATTAAGCCGCCGCTGCTATATGAGGCCTCCGGGGTGATGGAACGGCAGCAATGGTGTTACTGCTCCCCACAGGTGGAGCGGTGCCCCGGGGCAACTGTAGGTGCTTGTAAGTGTCGATGTAGTGCCGGCGGAATAACTGAGGCAACTCCAGAGGGTGCAATTTCAAGGTGTTTACTCACTGTTTCTTGGTAGGTGCACACTGGTGCCTCTGGACTGCTGAGACCCACTGTCAGGGACCTCCGCCGATCCTGGGTAGATCTAGGGGCAAAAGCCGGTACACCCCTCTATTGTGTCTCTTTCTCGGTCGTCTTCTAAGCCTCGCCTTTTATGGATGGACCTGGCTTGGCCTCCACTACAGCTTCCGGGCCGGGGGCTAGCCTAGTTGGTATTCTACCCCCTTTCCAGAGGTTCTGCTGTGGGCTGTAGCCCTGGGCGCGTGCAGCTGCCCTGGGCCTCGTTTTTTGCCTTTGGAACTGATTTTGCGTCCTCCAGCTTCTAGGGACCGTCCCCTGTATGCGGCCTGATCCCTCCACCTGTTGTCTTCGTGGAACAGGCCACCTGCCTGAAAGCTGTCTGTGGCCCTGGAATCCCTTCTGTTCTACTTGGTGTCACCTGGACCTACTGGGTCCCAGGATCTTCACCAGGAAGCGACGCTTTCTTCTTCTTGCTCCTGACTGACTAGAGCTCTTTCCTACTGTCTTTCCTTCTCTTCTGCCTCCCGCAGACCTCCTCACACTCCTTCCTTCTCTCTCTTCTCTCCCTTCTCTCTCGCAGACTGCCTAAACTCTGACCTTCCTTACTACTCTACTCTCAGGTGGCTCCTCCCACCTTCCCCGTTGCTAAGCTACCACCCTATGGGAGCAGGGATGAGTCTTACGGCCCCTCCCAGCATGCAGCATGGGAGGGTTGCTGCCACTGTCCCTGGTCCCTGTGTGTACCCAACAATGGTGTTGTGCAAATTTGCCTGTGGACCGGCGTTAACCCCTTTCCTTACCCAGGATGGGACATCACACCGCTGGATGGGGTGCAATGTTCCTGTGGCGACGGAAGCCTCAGGGGCGCCACATATCCACCCATATCCTGTCCACCGCCATTAACTTGAGAACGGTGGCAGCTATAGGCATAGAAGTGGTGTCTAGGTATAGTAAAGTAGCCATGCGCTACGCAATGAAACCACCTATACCGCCACCTGGTGGAAAACAACGGAGTTAGCATTTTTATCTCAAAAATGGAACGAGATTGAGAAAAAAGTGAATTACAAAGTTGTAGGGCATCATCAATTCAATATGAATCGACACCTTGCATACAGAAATGCTATGATTAGAACGTGTAAAACTCACAAAGCTGCGGACGGGAAGTGATACCTCATGGAGACCTTCCTACAAGTCATTGGGTATAGTGGCTGCGTGGAGTGGTCTCCACGCTCACCTGATCTTACCCCATTGGACTTCTTTCTGTGAGGTCACTCAAACAGCAGGTGTATGTGACCCCTCCACCAACATTGCAGGACCTACGATGACATATCACAAATGCTTGTGCAAATGTGTCACCTACCATATTGCACAACATGCAGCTAGATACAGTATGCTGTCCAGAATCCAGATATGCATTGCAGATGACAGTGGCCAAGTTAAATGAGCGCCATATACGTGACCAGCATTCAATGTTTTGGGGGGGTCATGGTTTTCATATCATAGCATTTCTGTATGCAAGGTGTAGATTCATATTGAATTGATGGTGCCCTACAATTTTTTAATTCACTTTTTTTCTCTTTTTCTCTACCTCATTCCGTTTTCAAGATTAAAATGCTAACTCCGTTGTTTTCCCCCAGGTGGCGCAATCGGTGGTTTCATTTTCATTGCATAGCGCATGGCTACCGTGTTTCCCCGAATATAAGACGTCCCCCGAAAATAAGACATAGCAGGAGTTTTCAGGGATGCTTTAATATAAGACATCCCCTGAAAATAAGACATAGCTGCGGTCAATAATGAAGTGTCATGCAGCGGTGAAAGAGTTAAAGACACTGCAGGACACTTCATTATAGGCAGCGGGCACCCCCAGAAGAGAGAAGACAGAAGAAAGAAGACCCCCGATTATACTTACCAGACACCGACCGGGAGCAGGTGAGCGCATCAAGGTCCTGCAGCGGCGGAACACACACACACGCACACACACACACACACACACACACACACACACATCAGATCACACTCACACACACACCCGCATCAGATCGCATCCACACACTCACAAACTCCGGCGATATTGCTTGCTTCTCGGCGGCGATACTGTGCGTGCAGTGACCTTCCAGGACCTGCCGGAGGATCACATGGCCGGAAGCATGTGGTATCTCCGGATGTTGTGATTGTGTGAGCGCGTATGTGCGATATCGTCAGTGTGTGTGTGAGTGTATGCGATCGGATGTGTGCGTGTATGCTGTCTGATGTGTGAGTGTATGCGATTGGATCTGTGAGTGTCAGGCAGGGGGCAGAGGAGCACGACGTGCAGCACAGCTGCTGGGACCGCCCACCGGAGGGCACAGGGAGAAGTGGGGTGAGTGTGTGAGTGTATGCGATCAGATGTGTGCGTGTATACTGTTTGATGTGTGACTGTGTGTGAACGTAAGCGATCGGATCTGTGAGTGTCGGCAGGAGGCAGAGGAGCACGGCGTGCAGCACAGCTGCTGGGATCGTGGAGTGGGTGGGAAGAAGTGTGTGTATGTGTGCGTGTGTGTGTGTGTGTGTGTGAGATCTGATGTGTGTGTGAGATCTGATGTCAGCCAGAAGCAGGGGAGCACAGCTGCAGGGAGATCACAGGGAGGAGTGTGTGTGTGTGTGTGTGTGTGTGTGTTTGTGTGTGTGTGTTTGTGAGATCTGATGTCAGGGGAGGTGTGCAGCGTACCTGATGGGAGGTCACAGAAGGATCTGGGAGCCATACAGACGCCCTGGGCTGGTAAGTATGATGATCCTGTAATGAGGGGGGTCTGCTTTTTGTGGGGGGTAAACTTACCCCCAACCATGTCTCCTCGAGAATAAGACACCCGCTGAAAATAAGACATAGTGCTTTTTTCAGGGCAAAAAAAATATAAGACAGTGTCTTATTTTTGGGGAAACAGGGTACTCTACAATACCTAGACACCACTTCTATGCCTATAGCTGCCTCCATTAACTTGAGAGTGGACAGGATATGGGTGGACACGCTGTATATACTTGCAAAATAGGTATAGATCTTACCTCCTTGTTCCAGCTCTACCATGAAACTGATAATTAACAACCATCTGCAATTGGGAATATTTGGTAAATATATTTTATAGATGTGGCTTTTACTTTTTAGTTATTAATTTAAAAATGGTGGGAAAATAGCATGAGTGTCTGTAGATACAGAAAGGAGACAGAGTGATTGATGTTTTAGAATTTAAAAATTCTCCATAAAATATGGCCCTTTGTAATTTGAATTAATAATCTGTCAACTCACCTCTCTCACCTACCGTGGAAAGCTTCAAGAGGAACCTCAAGACCCACCTATTCCAACAAGCCTACAACCTACAATAACCCTCAGTCCAGTACACCACTGCGCAACCAGCTGTCCTCACCTATTGTACCATCACCCATTCCCTGTAGACTGTGAGCCCTCGCGGGCAGGGTCCTCTCTCCTCCTATACCAGTCTGTTTTGTACTGTTAATGATTGTTGTATGTATACCCTCTTTCACTTGTAAAGCGCCATGGAATAAATGGCGCTATAATAATAAATAATAATAATAACTCAAATCAGAGCTTGGAGGTTATCAATGGCATTGTACACATCTAGCAACTTGTATTTTTCTCACTGCATTTCCTGCTGACGTTAGATGTTACATGTATGAAAATGTACACCTTGTGTTTGAAAAATGACATTTTGGAGGGCTTCATGTAGTTTTACCCTATTACAGAAGAATGCATGTAAAGATTGGATCGGGGTTTTATTCATGAAATACAAATATTTTTTCAAAGAGCCTTTTTAATGTGTTTGAAGTGGAATTGAATTCTACTTGAATATTACAAAAAAATCCAAATATTACAAATAAATAATAAAAAAATCACTTATGCTGACCCTAGCACTCACCCCTCCAACCCCCTCCCTCTTTACAATCACCCAATCCTTAGCAAATCTTATCACCACTACCAAGCGCTGAATTCCTGGGATGATTCCATGTCAAGGCACACGTCCTAACATCACGACATTGCTTGTTCAATGTTCTGGTCATCACCAGACCTGGAAGTTATGGCCAATCATGAAGAAGCCCAGGGAAAAGCCGAGGGGTGTTGAAAAGCAGAATGGGTGATGGAGAAGAGAGGCTGAAGTGGTGATAGGTAAGTGTAATTCTTTTTATTTATTTTTTTGCATCTTATATTTTTCATGCTTAGAGTACTGGAGAGACCACACAGCAAAATAATGAATATTTAACTTGTAGAGAATACCTTTGATGCAAATAGAATAATTTTCTTGAGAAAATCTGTGTAAACGGATTAATACGTTTTACAAAAATGTGAATTTTACGTGATCCGCTCACCTCTATTTCCAATAGATATTTCTTCCAGAAAAGCCACGGCTGTGATCATGAATCATCATATACTGCTAGGTGTGAACTTTCTCTAAATGTGCCACCTCTGTTTGTGGATAACAAAAGCCAGAAATGTCTACCTATTAAAGAGGTGGTTCACTATTCTGCAATAGTGGCCACATCTGTGTAAAACTGATAGGGAAGGCTTTTTCTAAATGCCTTGATCAGCCAATTCTGACTCTGAGTGGCGCTATTGCAGTCTGCTCATCCCCATGAAGTGACCCCTGGTCTCTGTAACCTCTGGGATCCGATGATGTCATGTCAACTTCCAGTTGACCCAACGTCACCGAGGCCAGCCCCAGTCTCTCTGAGTGACTGGGCTGTGGGCTGCTTGTGGAGCCCTACTGTGAAGGAGAATGCGAGTGAGATGCTGGGCTGTGACGCTGGACTGTGATGAGCAGTGAAACGCCGCCCACAGCCCAGTCACTCACGTAGACTGGGGCCAGGTTTGGTGATGTCAGGTCAACTGGAAGTTGACGTGACATCACCAGATCTCAGAGGCCACGGAGCCTGGGGGGGTCACTTCATGGGGATGAGTGGACCACAATAGCGCCGGTCAGAAGCAGAATTGGCTGAACAACGTAGTTAGAAAAAGACTTCCCTATCAGCTTTAAAGGGATGTAGCCTCTATTGTAAAGTACTGAACCACCCCTTTAAGGAAAATGTGATAAAAATATCAAAAAGATGATAAATAAGAAATAAAATACAGGGATGTCTTCAAAGATGTAATATTTTATACATACAGAAAAATGAAAAAATTACATTGATGCAGGAAATTTGTGAAGCATCCAGAATTTTCCATATTTCTGCATAAATTTGACTTGAAATTACAGCATATATTCTAAAAGTTGATAAAGAGAACCAAATGAACCAAATGAGTTAAAAATGTTGGATTTTGTCAAATTTTTAAATTTGAAAAATGATCCAACATCACGTGTGTGTATGTCAAAAGCATGTGAAACTTTGCATTCAGGGTCTGGTTTGACCCTCTTATGCCATAATAGCTGCATCAAATCCTTTCTGGTAATCAGGGGCATAATGATCACAATTGATAGTTGCACCGGAACCATCTAGTTATGTCACTACTGGTAGTTGCTGATTAGTCATACACATCTGCTTGGAGAAATTTTAGCCCATTCCTTCCTACAAAACAGCTTCAAATCTTGCTTCAGGTCCTTCCTCAACATTTCTATGTGATTAAAGTCAGGACTTTGACTTGGCCGTTCAAAAACTTTAAACTTATTCCTCCTGAACTACTCTTTTGTTCAATGACTTGTGTGCTTTGGGTCACTATGTTGTGGTATGACCCCCGTTTATTTGAGATTCAATCATGGACAGATGCCCTGACATTTTCCTTTAGAATATGTTGGTGTAATACAGAATTCATTGTGTTATCAACGATGACAAACCCCCCTGACCCTGATGCAGCAAATCAGGCCCACCCATGTTACAACCTCTGGCGTGCTTCTCAAATAATATGAGGTTTTTATGGAATGATGAAAAGTATTTATTTCGCCAAACACAACACTTTTCAGCTAAACCAAAAAGCTCTATTCGGTCTCACCCACCCTTACAACATTGTTCCAATTGCTTTCTAGTTTGTCCAGGTGAATTTAAGCAAATTACAGATGGCCAGCAATGTTCTTTTTGTAGAGCCGTGGCTTTCTCCTGGCAATCATTCCATGCTCACCTTTGTTGTTCAAGTTTAGAGTCCTCCCAATGGTGCACTCATGAACATTAACATTTTCTAATGTGAGCGAGGCCTTTAGTCGCTTAGAGGTTACTTGGGTTTCTTTGTGACTTCATTCACTGTTACATGCCTTTCTCTTGTACTGATCTTTGTTGGTCATCCACTACTGGGGAGGGTAATAAGGGTCATGAATTTCCTCCATTTGTACATGATGTATCTAATTTTAAATTGATGGAGTCCAAACTCTTTAGAGATGGTTTTGTAACATTTACCAGCCTGATGGGTATGAACAACTCTTCTTGTGAGGTCCTCAGAAATTTCTTTCATTCTTGCTATGATACACTTCCATAAATATGTGTGATCAGATGTTCATTTTATTTTATATAAAACAGTTTCACCTGATTATCATCCTATTGATTAAAAACACCAGACTCTAATTTCACCTTAAAACTAACATATTTTCCGGATTATGAGACACACTTTTTTTCCCAAAAATTGGGAGAAAAATTGGGGTGCGTCTTATACTCCGAATATGCCATACCAAGGTGAAATGGGGCCACAGGAGGCAGGGTTGGTGTTACTGAGGGGTCAGAGGAGGGGGTGTAACTACAGTAGAGCGGTTCAGGAGAGTCACATGACAGAGGGTCGGCGATAACTGCGGGCCCATGGGTATCACAATGGCGGCAGACACCATTGATCTGCTGGCGCACTGTGGGATCCATTGAACTGTCGTCACTTGACACAATGGACTTCAAGAAAATGGCTGTGGAGGCAAATCTGCGCACGTGCTGCTTCTGCGGCCATTTTTTTTTTAAGTCCATTACGTCAAGTGCCGGCAGTTCAATGGAGCCTGTAGTGTGCCAGCAGATCAATGCTGCCAGCCGCTACCACAGTATCACTGACTCTCCTGAGCCACGACACCCCTTCCTTTGAGCCTGCAGCATCGCTGACCCTCCTTCCACTGACCCTCCTAAGCATCGACACCCTCTCCTCCGAGCCAGCAGCATCGCCGACCCTTCGTCCACTGGACCTCTTGAGCAGCAACACCCCCTCCTCCGAGCCCGCATAATCACTGACCCTGCCTCCTGTGACCCTCCTGAGCCGCTCCACCATCGCCGCTCCCCCCTGGTGAGTTAGTAGAAGACGCTCTAGGATTATAAAACGGACCCCCATTTTAATATAAAAAAATATTTTTCCTATTTTCCTCCTCTAAATTTGAGGTGCGTCTTATAATCCAGTGCATCTTATAAAACGAAAAATACAGTAACTGCTAATCCTAAAGGTCCCCAAACATTTGACCATTTGCCACTCACAAGCATGTGATATTTTATCATTTTAAGTCTAATATTTTGGATTCATTTGATTCTCTTTATCTTCTTTTAAGGCTTGTTCAAAAATGTAATTTTATGTAAAATATATGGGAAAATATGGAAAATCCTTCACAAAGCATCACTCCATTTATAATTTGTTGTCTCATAATCCCAATGTAAAACAAAATGTAATGCCTTGGATACTCTTTTCTATTCTTTAACAGTTATCAGTTGTTCAGTTGCTTTTGGACATAAATACTTACATGATGACCACCAATAATTAAGCAAGCAAAAAATAATTAAAAGGGTAACCTTTATTCACAAAATGGGTTAAAAACACATCAAAAAAATGGAACCGCCCAGGTGACGGATGAAATATAAACACATGGGGGTACAACACAAGTGGTAACTAATGGCACCACCATATACCACACAAATTTGTAAACAATGTATCAGTTTTATATCTATGCATGTTTGTCAGTGAATAACATAGCCAAAAAAGGATACAAGTGTATCATACATAGAAGGTAATATAGAAAAGGTAAAGAGGCTATGTAGTAAAAACTTATAAAACATGCATCATAACATCATATTACCAGGTGGAACAAGTGGTATCAGTGTAGCAACCCCCACCAACACTGACGCGCGTTTCGCAGCTCGTGTGCTTCGTCCAGGAGTGATAAATCAGGAATCCCAGGGTGCCTATTTATAGGCAGCTATATCCGAAGAGACAGCATGTGTGCAATTACACAAACAATGTCCGTAACGTCATTTCCGGTAAATCCCCCCTCGTGAGTCATGCGGTTGTCATAGTAATCTTGAAAACAACTTTGTGATTGCAATCCAGAAGTCCGGCACGTCATATCCGGGAGCCGATACCGTGACACGCATCATCACCAAGGTGAATTTTGCAAACACTCAGCCGTTCCAAAGTCCGATTCGTCATATCCGGAATCTCCATGCTGTGACGTACGTCATCACCAAAATAGGCTTTATAGATAGAAAACATTCAGAAAAGTAGCAATATGCTCAAGAAAAGATTTGTTCAAAAAAAAAAAAAAAAAAAGAGACCCAGAGGTATCTATGACAACAATAATCACAATAATATCGCCACAAGGGGAAAAAGAAGGAAAGGAAAATCTCCAATATCATATCATATATATCCCCATATTTTATAATATAGCTGGAAAAATGCATGTCCTGCACATAAATACATAGCCACAAATGGCCAAAAATACACATATCACACAGAAAGAATATATAATCACTAAAAATGCTTATATATCATAAATTATCAATCAAACATACCACATTTAACCACATGCATACCGGACATCCATATAAAAATACCAAAAAGAGTGATAAGAGGAAGCTGGTAGCAGTCCGAATATTTTCGGGCGGATAGCAGACAACCAAAAAAATGTATGTATGCGCACAAATAAATATATACACATATGACATACATGTGTGTAAAAAGTGAAAAAATGTATGTAAAAATAATAATAATAATAGTGTGTGAAAAAACACGTGCAAGTGAAATATACCAAAGAAAATGTGATACCAAAAAGTGCACAGTGAAAAGAAAAAAAGAGCTGTAAAGAAAAATGAGGTTAAATATTCATAATACAACTATGCATAGAAAAGTGGAAAATACATATAAAATACTACCAACAAGAAAAAATGTGGTATATATAAAAAAACATAAATAATTTCATCAATTTACTTGTATATATTCACAGACAAACATGCATAAAATGCTAAGAAAAAGACCCCCAAGGGGAAAATTGGGGAAGGGGGAGGAGACTACAAAAGCTGGACTGGAGACAAAGTTGTACAAGGACCCTGGGAAAAGAAAAAGTATATTTAGAAAATACCAAAATTAGATTCCATCCAAACAAGATAAAAAATAAATAAAAACACAATAAAATAATAAAAGATACAGAAGACCACATAAAAAACCACACCCAATAAAAGCCGCATGTAAAACCGCATAACAAGACAACATAATCCCCCACCCCACTTTTGTTTAGGGGAGAGAGGAAAAAGACCCAGAACATAGGGAAAACCACCCCGCAGAGGAAAAATTTCATCCGTCACCTGGGCGGTTCCATTTTTTTGATGTGTTTTTAACCCATTTTGTGAATAAAGGTTACCCTTTTAATTATTTTTTGCTTGCTTAATTATTGGTGGTCATTTTGTCATACAAGCAAAGTTTCGTATTAGTTTTGTGGCATTGGTGTCATAAATACTTACATGTTCTGAAGACGCTAGTGTGAACATGCCCTCACAGGCATATTTGTACATACGGCTTTACGTCATCTGATCTTATTTTATGATATATAATGTGATAATAATTCATACAGTACAAATTGTGAAATTGCTGAACATCACTAAAGCACAAACACGTACCTCCTATGTTTACCCTTGGCCTGTTAATCATGTCCCTTCTCAGTAGAGGTCATTGGTGGAGGGTCACAATACTTCCTGATTGTCGTAAGATTTGTATCAGTGATGGTAGCAGGGATGTGCACATTTGTATTTACTGTGTCTTTTTGCGATGAGGATATTTCCAGCATGAGCTGCCCGGGATTTTTCATTCATGGATATTTGGACTTGATAAGAACATAGCAAGATAAAAACTGTTGCTGATATTTATTAATTTGTGCTCTGTTCTTTTACTTTTGTTATAGTTTTTATTGATTATTTTGAAATAACATAGTTATATCTAATATATAAAGCTGTAAAGCTGAGTGTATGTGTGTGTGTGTGTGTGTGTGTGTGTGTGTGTGTGTGTGTGTGTGTGTGTGTGTGTGTATGTCTCTCCGCTAAAGGAATTCGCCCTGTCATATTTAAAATCATGAAATTTTGCACAGCCGCCTTATTTGACTCGGGGAACGTCATAGAGTATGTTTTCAGGGGAAAATTTAACTCTGCGCTGTACAGTTACTCTCCAAAAATCCTGACTCAATTATAGTCAATGGAGCTGGAAGCTACAAGTCATTAATAGGAGCTATGATTAGTTGCTATAGGCAACGAAGGACATGCTTAGTATAAGAAGCTTATGTGTAAGGTAATATGATTTCTGTGTAGAGACGGATAGAAAGAGAACGACAGAGACAGATAGAAAGACAGATAGACAGACAGAGAGACAGACAGAGAGAGAAACAGAGAGACAGACAGAGAGCGAGACAGAGACAGAGAGAGACAGAGAGAGAGGCAGACATAGAGCGACAGATGGACAGATAGACAGACAGAGAGACAGACAGAGAGAGAAACAGAGAGACAGACAGAGAGCGAGACAGAGAGAGACAGAGAGAGAGGCAGACATAGAGACATAGACAGAGCGACAGATGAACAGAGAGACAGAGAAAGACAGAGAGAGAAACAGAGAGACAGACAGAGAGATAGCCAGAGAGAGACAGACAGAGAGAGATAGAGAGAGTGAGAGATAAACAGAGACAGAGAGAGGCAGACAGGGAGAGACACAGATAGAGAGACAGACAGAGAGACAGACAGATAGGGAGACAGACATACAGAGAGGGAGACAGATAGAGAGAGAGGGAGAGTGGGCGAGAGACAGAGAGACACTTAGTTACTACCCCGGGCAACGTCAGGTACTTCAGCTAGTTAATCATATTTTCACATATCACCAATGGGCAAACTGACGTACAGTCAGGGAATGGAGCTAACAATAAATATATCTAATGGCTATTCTATACAATGAGAACTTGTGTAGAAAGGTATCATCCCTGTTGTCACAGAGGAATATGAAGTTCAACATCAAACATTAAAAAATTAAGAGAAAGTAGGAAGCAAATTTATATAAATGCTTAAGTACTTAGGTCAGTGGATCCGCACCACATATATGATTTAGAATTAAAATTCACACTTGGGTAATTATAACATTAAGCATAAAGCCAAGTAAAGAGCATAGATAGACACATTACTCCTATATTATGCAATGGGTGCACAGATTGACAAAGCCCTTAAAGAAGTTGTCCAGTTACCAAAACTGATTTTTTTTTTCTGATAAATCTTGCTAATATGTGCCCCTCAACACATCTATTATGTTTTTTCAGCAAAATTAGGTTTTATTGTGCACTAGCAGCACATGCTCATTGCTGGCTCCAGCTCTGATGGGGTTAATCTCTCCTCTGACTTCCTGTGTTCAGTTCCTACAAGTTCCAGAATTCTTTGTGGCTCTAGGGCGGTGTCTAGCTTATCTAACACACCCCCCTCAGATCTCCACCCAAAGCCTCCTCCCTGCCTCTTCCCTGTGTGGATGAGAGAAATCACACAGAGACATCCGAAGCTGCCAGCTCTGCACACAACCAGGGGAAGAAAGTGTGTGTGAGTGTGTGTGTGTTTGTGAGTGTTTGTGTGTGAGTGTGAGTGTGTGTGTGTGTGTGTTTTTGTGAGTGTTTGTGCGTGAGTGTGTGTGAGATTGTGAGTGTTTGTGAGTGTTTGTGAGTGTTTGTGTGTGAGTGTGAGTGTGTGTGTGTGTGTGTGTGTGTGTGTTTTTGTGAGTGTTTGTGCATGAGTGTGTGTGTGTGTGTGTGTGTGTGAGTGTGTGTGTGTGTGTGTACACAGAAATTCTGATTATTAGCCGCAACATGTGAAAAAAATAATTGGGGAAAAAAAAGTGAGGGGGTGATGAGATTGCTTTTTTCCCTCTTGCCTAGTCTGTGTGTCGTCCGTATCATCCGCAAACCGCATATGACCGGATCCTGTGGATTAAATGTGCAGCGCATGCAACCGTTATTTTACCGGATCCTTCTGCAGCGGGACACAGAATTTATCGGCCGGCGCTGGAGTCAGCTGACTCCTGATCTCACAGCCCGCACATGCTGCAATGGCTGCAGGTGGGCTCATTCACATGACCGTTCCGTTTGTCCTGGTCAGTTCCTGTTTTTTTGCGGCCCCACAGACAGGACCATCTTTTCAATGTCTTTTGTGTAGGATCAGATGGCACACGGTAGCACTTCCATGTGCATCCGATCCTACAAAAAAACCCACATCGGATGCCGTATGTCCGCTCCGTTATTATGGAACATGTCCTATTCTGTTCCGTAATAACGAACCGTGACTCAATACAAGTAAATGGGTCCGCAAAATTCCACTTCCATGTGACTTCCGTTGGGTGCCCGTGCAGTCAGTGTCCCGCTCCAGCCCCAGCCCCGCGGCTGCCCACTCAGCAGTGTCAGCAGCGGCCCGCACTGCAGTGTCAGCAGCCGCGGGGATGACAAGCACTACCGTCAGGAGGTTAGTAAGTTCATTACATACGGTGATGAAGTCCTGCCCTCCTGACGTCAGCGGTCGTCACTGCCTTCTATGCCCGCCGCTTGTCACATCACCTCTCGCTGTCGACCCGAGACTGTGACTAGTGGTAACGTCACGGGCCGCTTGCGATACTTTGTTTTTGAAGGCGGCGGTCATTGAACTCGGTGACAGTGCTGCTGTCAGGAGTTCAGCGATCATCGCAGGTAATATACCTCGCTAACCTCCTGATAGCAGCACTCGTCATGCCCTGCAGTGACCTGGGCTGACCTATTGATGTTAGCTCAGGTCACTGCACGGCTCTCCCAGCAAATAGGGAACATTCTGTTCTTCATTGACTGGGACATTGACTATGGTATGGATCATCGTGGGACCCCCTTGTATTACACCAGACCTGGATTTGTTTTTCTGTCTAATAAATTGGTGAAAGAGGGAATGTGTTGGGGAGTGTTTTTTCAAATAAAAATGTGTTTGTTGTCTATTTTTTTTTTTTTTATTACTGCCTGGGTTGGTGATGTCGGGTATCTGATACACGCCTGACATCACTAACTCCAGGGCTTGATGCCAGGTGACATTACACATCTGGTATTAACCCCATATATTACCCCGTTTGCCACCGCACCAGGGCACCAGGACTGGCACATCTAATGGATGCGCTACTTCTGGGGCGGCTGCAGCCTGCTATTTTTAGGCTGGGGAGTGTCCAATAACGGTGAACCTCCCTAGTTGGAGAATACCAGACCACAGCTGTCCACTTTACCTTGGCTGGTGATCCAATTTCGGGGGACCCCGTGTTTTTTGTTTTAAATTATTTAGTTAATTTAAAATAACAGTGTGGGGAGGCCTCTGTTTTGGATTACCAGCCAAGGTGAAGCTGCCAGCTGTGGTTTGCAGGCTGCAGCCGTTTGCTTTACCCTAGCTGGCTACAAAAGATAGGGGGACCGCATGTAATTTTTTTGTATTTATTTATTTTTTGGCTAAATACAAGACTAAGAACCTTAGTGCCATATGACAGTCACAAAAGGGTGCCAGCTTAGAATATGCAGGTGGGTAGGACATAGATAAGAAAGACATATATAATCTATCTATCTATCTAGCCAGCCCTCTATTCATTCATTCATTCATTCATTCATCCATCCCTCTATCCCTCTGTCTCTATATCTATCTATCCATCTCTATATCTACTCATGTATTTATCTTTCTTTCTGCTTCCATTTTTTGCGGTCCGCAAAAAAACCCGGAAGGCACGCAGATGTCACACGGATGCCACTAGGATGCATCCGTGAAACAAAAGGACCGTTTTTTGTGGCCCGCAAAAACGGAACTGTCATGTGAATGTAGCCTTAACAGCAGTCGCTGCCTGCTGCCGATCACATGTGACCGTGTGCGGGCTGTGTGTACAGGAGTTCAGCTGAGTTCAGATCAGCTGACTCAAGTGTCGGCCGATCAGGCTGGGGCCACACGGGGATTACTGCGATTCCCTCGCATTACACTCGGCTCACGCTCAGTACAGCAGAGCTGAGTGTCATGCGTGTGTCCCTGCGACTGAGGTCCGACTGTGCGAGCAGACCTCAGCTGCGGGGGGCGGTCCGCCACTCGAGGGGTGGGCCAGCACTGAGGAGTGGTGAGAGGGATTTCTCTCCCTCTCTCCTCCATAGTCCACCGATGTACCGCAAGTGCTGTGCGATTTTTCTCTCACCACATACACTTGAATGGGTAAAAGAGAGAGTCTTGCATTACAGTTGTAGCATGCTGCGATTGTTTTCTCGGTCCAATTAGGGCTGAGAAAATAATCGCTCATGTGTGCTGACACACAGGCTAATATTGGTCCGAGTGGAATGCGATGTTTTATCGCACTCCACTCGCACTGTTTCTCGCCGTGTGGCTTAGACCTTACTTGTTCTATGTCCCCCTGCATCCATCGCAGCGTGTGCAGGCTGGAGTTCAGCTGCGTTCAGATCAGCTGACTCCAGTGCTGGACTGAACTCCGCTGACCTCACAGCCCATACACGCTGCAATGGATGCAGGGGGACACAGAACAAGTAATCGGCCGACACTGGAGTCATCTGATTACTTGGGATGAATTGAGCAGTAAAATGCTCTGGTGCTCGATGGGCGAAGCCCATGTCGATTTTTTTTTAAAAAAATTCACTAAAAAAAAAATAATCACATTGTTTGTGGGCTCCCGCTGCATTTTCTATTGCTAAGGGTAACCCAAGCAGCTACTGGCTGCTAACCCCCGCTGCTTGGTGTTACTTTCACTGGCAATAGAAATCCAGGGAAGCATTTTTTTTTATAAAGGTTTTTGCCTGAAAACTTTTTTAAAAAAATGACGTGGGCTTCGCCATATTTTTGTATGCTAGCCAGGTACAGCAGGCAGCTATGGGCTGCCCCCAACCCCCAGCTGCCTATTTGTACCCGGCTGGAAACCAAAAATATAGAGAAGCCCTTTTTTTTTTATTTTCATGAATTTCATGAAATAATTAAAAAAAATATGACATGGGCTTCGCCCAACTTTTGAGTCCAGCCAGGTACAACTAGGCAGCTGGGGATTGGAATCCGCAGTGAAGGGTGCCCAAACTTTCTGGGCCCCCCGCTGCGAATTGCAGTCCACAGCCGCCCCAGAAAATGGCGCTTTCATAGAAGCGCCATCTTCTGGCGCTGTATCCAACTCTTCCAGTGGCCCTGGTGGCAGGTGGCACGCTGGGTAATAAGGGGTTAATACCAGCTATGTTTTACCAGCTGGTATAAAGCCCGAGATTCTTAATGTCAGGCCAAGTTTGACCTGGCCATTAAGAATCTCCAATAAAGGGTTTAAAAAAAAAAAAAAAAAAAAAGACCACACAGAGAAAAATACTTTATTAGAAATAAATACACAGACACAGTGGGGACTCCATGTTTATTACTCCCTCTCACCCCTCCACGATGGAGAGATTTCTGTACTGACCATGCCAGGAGAGAGCGAGGGAAAAGAGAGAGAGCGAGGGGGGGAGGAAAAGAAAGCGAGGGGGGGAGGAAAAGAGAGCGCAGGGGGGAGGAAAAGAGAGCGCAGGGGGGAGGAAAAGAGAGCGCGGTGGGGAGGAAAAGAGAGCGCGGTGGGGGAGGAAAAGAGAGCGCGGGGGAGGAAAAGAGAGCGCGGGGGGGAGGAAAAAAGAGCGCATGGGGGAGGAAAAGAGAGCGCGGGGGGGAAAGAAAAGAGAGCGCGGGGGGAGGAAAAGAGAGCGCGGGGGAGGAAAAGAGAGCGAGTGGGGGAGGAAAAGAGAGCGAGTGGGGGAGGAAAAGAGAGCGAGGGGCGAAGGAAAAGAGAGCGAGGGGGGGAGGAAAAGAGAGCAAGGGGGGAGGAAAAGAGAGCGAGGGGAGAGGGAAAGAGAGTGCGGGGGGGAGGAAAAGAGAGCGCGGGGGAGAGGAAATGAGAGCGAGGGGGGGAAGAGAGCGAGGGAAAAGAGGGGTGAGAGAAGAGGGGGATAAGAGGGGGGCAGAGAAGAGGGGGAAGAGGGGAGGGGGAGAAGAGTGGGGGGAGAGAAGAGAGTGGGGAAAGAACGGGGGGGGCAGAGGTGCTCTGTCACCAACTGTCTCCACTCTGTGACTTGTGGTGCAGGTGACAGAGTGCAGACAGTTGGTCCCATGCAGCAGGACAGATGGCAGAGCACAGCGGTGACATGCCTGTCAGTGTCTTGCTGCGTCCTGCAGTGCTGCTGGGAGGAGCAGATGATCACACTGCCCGACACCGGCCGCTCTCCTGACATCGCAGCAGAGTGGGCGGGTGGAGAGTGTGATCACATACTTACGTGCAGGGGGGGATTCAGCTGAAGAACCCCCCCCCTGTACTGCACACTGGCGCCCCGTGCCTCACCATCTGCAGGACGCCGGCTCCACAGTGATGTCCTCCGGATCCTCCCCTCGATGCTGGGCTGTGATGTGCGGTAGTTACCGCCCACAGCCCTGTCACTCAATCTGAGTGGTGCCAGCCTCCTCTGACGTACCCGTCGTGTTTGAAAGCCCGGAAATGCCGGGACGTCAGAGGATATTGGCGGCCACAGCTCCAGGGGGTCATGTGACCGGCACTGAGCGTGCAGGATAGCGCCGCTCGGTGCCAGAACTGGAAACAGAAGACAATGGAGAAAACGCCTAGAAAGGTAAGTAGAACTCCTACAGAAAATAAAAAAAATGGGTGAACCACCCCTTTAAGGTGTTGAAATGTTTTGCGCATGTTGAGTGAATTATGGACTCAAGTCTTACTATAAATTGGAGTGCTGCGGTATTACCCTACATTTGTTTAACACATATGTCTTAAAAAGCTCATGCAGTTATATAATGTGAATGGATGTAAAGTGTTTCATTTTTTCCTAAATTCCCAGTCAGTTAATGGAGCCATTGTCACGTATGTGTGGCGCCCCTGAGTGTCAGGTGCCACAGGGTACTACATCTAACCCCGAATTCCTGGAAGACCAGTGCCGGTAAATAACATTCAAACACACATCCACCCCCTTTTTCCCCAGACTGGGTAACAGGCTAGAGACGGAACTCATAAATGGCCACCTATTGGTCGGGACCTGTCCAATCCGCTATTCAGAAACTTGGGAGGAGGAGGGGCTAGTCAGCGGAGTTATGGGAGACGGACATCTTGACAGACAGAAGTCAGTTAGACGTTCAGTCAGTAAGACATTAAGTCAGAAGTCAGTACACACATGAAGAGTGGGAAGTGACTGATTGAGTTAAAAGAGTACGGTTGCCAGGGAGAGTATGGTGTGAGCACTCACTGGACCGAGCACCGGCGAGGTGCAGAGCCCTAGTTTCGGAGGACACTACAAGTTCACCTAATAAAATCCGCCCAGTGAGGGGACCATCAAGGACCTCAATGACGTTAGTGTCCAGGGCACAGAAGCAAGAGGAAACCTAGGAACGGGGACAGAGGTCCGACCCAAGAGAGGTTAAAGCTGCCTGCCATATGGGCCATAACTGTGACAACCGGAGGGGACCCAAAAACGCTTCAGGCCATGGGAACCCACCAACTACTGATGTGTGCATGGAAGTAAAGCTCACCAGGTCACTACACCGACACTGGAACAAAGGGAATACTGGATTGGTAGAGACCAGCACCAGCCGGGTTGCAGCTACTCCAAGCCACTGAGTAAAGCACAAGTTAAACCGCAGCTCCTGTGTTGTCTGAATTCTTCCTATTTGTTTGTATCACCATACTACAACCACCATCATCCTCCCCTGGGGCCTAGCTTTACTTGTGGGGAGCCATAATAACCAAACTGCCCAATACCACCAGCCCCAGCAGAGAGAGACTTTGCAGTGGCGGCTTTACCCATATAGCCGCATATCGCAAGTGGCGTCACAAAAAACACTTTATTTTTATTGTTCCCTTGTACAAAATCTCTTTGGTTAGAAAAACCACAAAGAACTATATCAAAAAAACACCAAAAAGGAGCCAAGACAAATGATATGTGCACACACAGAATGTGGTGAGCCTTCCTCATAAAGATAAATAAGAAAGCCGCGGAGACACCATCACGTGTTTCTCAACGCTGGCAGGAAACTAGCCAGGTCTTTCACCGGGAAGGAACAACCACGGGAAGGGCAGTCTCCAGTCAAGGAGACCACCTATACCAAACATGGTATCCATCCACAGACAGCCGTTTCGGGGTATTTGCCCCTCATCAGTGTGGAGTAGGAATCTGGATAGTGGGGGCAATGCCTAGTATAAGACTACTTAAGCAAGCATTGTTGACCTTAGGGAGATCAACATATCCACTGCGGAGACACCATCACGTGTTTCTCAACGCAGTGATTCTAGAGCATTGCCCCCTGGGAAGTATGCAAATAAGAAAGCCGCGGAGACACCATCACGTGTTTCTCAACGCTGGCAGGAAACTAGCCAGGTCTTTCACCGGGAAGGAACAACCACGGGAAGGGCAGTCTCCAGTCAAGGAGACCACCTATACCAAACATGGTATCCATCCACAGACAGCCGTTTCGGGGTATTTGCCCCTCATCAGTGTGGAGTAGGAATCTGGCTAGTGGGGGCAATGCCTAGTATAAGACTACTTAAGCAAGCATTGTTGACCTTAGGGAGATCAACATATCCACTGCGGAGACACCATCACGTGTTTCTCAACGCAGTGATTCTAGAGCATTGCCCCCTGGGAAGTATGCAAATAAGAAAGCCGCGGAGACACCATCACGTGTTTCTCAACGCTGGCAGGAAACTAGCCAGGTCTTTCACCGGGAAGGAACAACCACGGGAAGGGCAGTCTCCAGTCAAGGAGACCACCTATACCAAACATGGTATCCATCCACAGACAGCCGTTTCGGGATATTTGCCCCTCATCAGTGTGGAGTAAGAATCTGGCTAGTGGGGGCAATGCCTAGTATAAGACTACTTAAGCAAGCATTGTTGACCTTAGGGAGATCAACATATCCACTGCGGAGACACCATCACGTGTTTCTCAACGCAGTGATTCTAGAGCATTGCCCCCTGGGAAGTATGCAAATAAGAAAGCCGCGGAGACACCATCACGTGTTTCTCAACGCTGGCAGGAAACTAGCCAGGTCTTTCACCGGGAAGGAACAACCACGGGAAGGGCAGTCTCCAGTCAAGGAGACCACCTATACCAAACATGGTATCCATCCACAGACAGCCGTTTCGGGGTATTTGCCCCTCATCAGTGTGGAGTAGGAATCTGGCTAGTGGGGGCAATGCCTAGTATAAGACTACTTAAGCAAGCATTGTTGACCTTAGGGAGATCAACATATCCACTGCGGAGACACCATCACGTGTTTCTCAACGCAGTGATTCTAGAGCATTGCCCCCTGGGAAGTATGCAAATAAGAAAGCCGCGGAGACACCATCACGTGTTTCTCAACGCTGGCAGGGGATGGATACCATGTTTGGTATAGGTGGTCTCCTTGACTGGAGACTGCCCTTCCCGTGGTTGTTCCTTCCCGGTGAAAGACCTGGCTAGTTTCCTGCCAGCGTTGAGAAACACGTGATGGTGTCTCCGCGGCTTTCTTATTTGCATACTTCCCAGGGGGCAATGCTCTAGAATCACTGCGTTGAGAAACACGTGATGGTGTCTCCGCAGTGGATATGTTGATCTCCCTAAGGTCAACAATGCTTGCTTAAGTAGTCTTATACTAGGCATTGCCCCCACTAGCCAGATTCCTACTCCACACTGATGAGGGGCAAATACCCCGAAACGGCTGTCTGTGGATGGATACCATGTTTGGTATAGGTGGTCTCCTTGACTGGAGACTGCCCTTCCTGTGGTTGTTCCTTCCCGGTGAAAGACCTGGCTAGTTTCCTGCCAGCGTTGAGAAACACGTGCTGGTGTCTCCGCGGCTTTCTTATTTGCATACTTCCCAGGGGGCAATGCTCTAGAATCACTGCGTTGAGAAACACGTGATGGTGTCTCCGCAGTGGATATGTTGATCTCCCTAAGGTCAACAATGCTTGCTTAAGTAGTCTTATACTAGGCATTGCCCCCACTAGCCAGATTCCTACTCCACACTGATGAGGGGCAAATACCCCGAAACGGCTGTCTGTGGATGGATACCATGTTTGGTATAGGTGGTCTCCTTGACTGGAGACTGCCCTTCCCGTGGTTGTTCCTTCCCGGTGAAAGACCTGGCTAGTTTCCTGTCAGCGTTGAGAAACACGTGATGGTGTCTCCGCGGCTTTCTTATTTGCATACTTCCCAGGGGGCAATGCTCTAGAATCACTGCGTTGAGAAACACGTGATGGTGTCTCCGCAGTGGATATGTTGATCTCCCTAAGGTCAACAATGCTTGCTTTCCTCATAAAGATGGCTGCAGCCGAGGTGCAAGATGCTGATGTCACAGCCACTCAACCTCCACACTAGGGGGGAGGGGCGGCTGCTTAGCATAAGACATGCACACTAATAAGGCTTGCACTGGGAGCCCATCATATAATGAGTGAAATGCACAGTGTCTGAACTGTGACCTATAAATGACGCCAGAAACCCAGGTCAGGCGGGCAAAACAGCACTATATAGGTGCATCTCGCACGGATACACGAGACGCACAGTGTCTGAATAATGGCCTATAAATGACGCACAACACCAGGTCCAGGCGGGTCAGTTAGCACTATGAGTACATAACACATGACAGGCTCACCATTTAACCACCTGAATTCAAAAGGTCCACACACATCCTGCAAAAATGGTTAAAATGTGCCATACCTCAAATAGTGAGATATTAGTTTATATTTTGGCCCAAAATATGTAAGCTCGCAATCCGTTCGTCAAGGATTCTCACACTTGCGAGTCCCTACACTGAATTAGTTAGAAAAACCACAAAGAACTATATCAAAAAAACACCAAAAAGGAGCCAAGACAAATGATATGTGCACACAGAGAATGTGGTGAGCCTTCCTCATAAAGATGGCTGCAGCCGAGGTGCAAGATGCTGATGTCACAGCCACTCAACCTCCACACTAGGGGGGAGGGGCGGCTGCTTAGCATAAGACATGCACACTAATAAGGCTTGCACTTGCATTTGTCTTGGCTCCTTTTTGGTGTTTTTTTGATATAGTTCTTTGTGGTTTTTCTAACTAATTCAGTGTAGGGACTCGCAAGTGTGAGAATCCTTGACGAACGGATTGCGATCTTACATATTTTGGGCCAAAATATAAACTAATATCTCACTATTTGAGGTATGGCACATTTTAACCATTTTTCCAGGATGTGTGTGGACCTTTTGAATTCAGGTGGGTAAATGGTGAGCCTGTCATGTGTTATGTACTCATAGTGCTAACTGACCCGCCTGGACCTGGTGTTGTGCGTCATTTATAGGCCATTATTCAGACACTGTGCGTCTCGTGTATCCGTGCGAGATGCACCTATATAGCAAAGTGATTTCCATGGTTACCCGATGTGTACCATGTTTACCAGCGTACGCCGGCTCCAGCACGATCCCAGCAACGCAACGGTATGTCTCGGCTGAGTTGCCGGTGTGGGCTTCCGGGGGTGCAGCAGTCACCTGGGAGTCGGGGCTTCATGTGGGTTTGGGGAATGCGTGCGGGGGGCGGGGCCAGGCCAAGCGTCTAATGCGTGCGGAGGGCGGGGCCTGGCCGAGCAGCTAATCCGTGCGGGGGCGGGGCTCGGGTAACTATGCAAAGCGGTTTCCATAGTTACCCGATGTGTACACTGGTTAACAGCGTATGCCAGCTCCGGCACACATATACCGGGAGCTGGGGTACACTAGTAACCATGTTACACATCGGGTAACTAAGGAAAGCGGTTTCTATAGTTACCTGATGTGTACCATGGTTACCAGCCTATGCCGGCTCCGGCACACGTGTGCCGGGAGCCAGGGTAAGCTAGTGGTTTCACACATCTGGCGCGCTCCCGTACACTATGTACAGTACAGTGGCCGCACCGCAACTTCCTGGTCACATGCTCCGGTCACATGACAACACGTGATCAGAGCTTGTCGCGCGGCCACTGTACTGTACATAGTGCACGGGAGCGCACCGGATCTGAGACAGTGGAGAAAAGGTAAGTAACTAATCAAAGCGACAGTGCTGACGTGTGCCGGGAGCCGGGGTAAGCTAGTAACCATGTTACACATCGGGTAACTAAGGAAAGCGGTTTCTATAGGTACACGATGTGTACCATGGTTACCAGCCGACGCCGGCTCCGGCACACGTGTGCCGGGAGCCGGGGTAAGCTAGTGGTTTCACACGTTCAGCCTTTTCTCCACTTTGTCTTGCCGATGTGGGCTTCCGGGGGTGCAGCAGTCACCTGGGAGTCGGGGCTCCGTGTGGGTTCGGGGAATGTGTGCGGGGGGCGGGGCCAGGCCGAGCCCAGCTGCCAATGCAACGGTTGTCACTGTAATGACGTCATTTTCGTTACAGACAGAATAAGGCAATTATATATATATATAGATACTGTGGGTACTATATAAATGCATTTAATCTTCATGCCACCAGTAGACAATCACTGTAATTCTCATACTGTTTATTCATAGTGATAACATGGAGGAAAAGGGAATCTGGGACACTTGTTCACAATGTCATGAAATATAATGCTTTACTTCATCTTAGGGTAAGTGAATAGAGCAGGCACAACTGTGACATCGTTCATTATTCTCTTCCCACCTTCTCAATTGTGAATCTGGAACAAGAATAATAGCTGTGGGGGAATGGAGGGGAAGTGAGGGATAATACTGAGGATGTATAGTAGCGCTTTAAGAATAAGCTTTTAGTTGATTCCCTGTAGCATAAGGAATAGATGCTACAGAAAATCCACTGAGAAGTTAAAGGGGTGGTCAGACATACAAAGTAATTTTCATCCTGAATCCCTATCTATTTAATGCGAAAATTTAAACTAATTTCTAATACACTTTAATTGAAAAATGCTCTCTCTTTCCCTAACTACACTATCTAATTGTTTTTCTTTTTTTTACTACTTCTTTTTGATGATGCTTTGTTTGAGAATCCCAGTGCATGGTAGAATACTCAATTGATGCAATTATCAGGGGGCAGAGGTTGCGATCACTGCCGCAGCCCCTGCCCCCTGCCTGAAACATAGTGTTATCAGCGGCGCTCGTTTCAGGGGCTGGACTAATCCCTGCATGATGTGCACAATGACAACGTGCTCTGTTGTTGACTTAGTTCAGTAGTAACAAGCCTGCAACTGAGTGCGTTCTCAAAATATCTGAAGTGCAAACACCACGCCACCCCCCACAAGTGACAGTACTGGTCTCTATACAGCGGGTACTATTGGAACACACACTAAGGTTGCGCTCTTCTCTGTTGCCGGCTTTTACTGCTGATCGGAGTCGGCAACAGAGACCGTGCTGTGTGATCATCACATAGTGCACATCACGCAGGGACTAGCCCAGCCCCTTAGACGAGTGTCACTGATGACGCTCTTTGAAATGGCAGTAACCACAGCCTCTGCCCCCTGATGACGCTTCATTTGTATCCCAACATGCACTGGGATTCTCAAATGAATCATCATCAAAAAAAGAAGTAGTGAAAAAAAAGTTAGATAATGTAATTAGGAGAGCAGAGGGAATATTTAATTAAAGTATATTAGAAATTAGTTTAGATTATTGCATTAAATACAGGATGAAAATTACTTTGTATATTGGACCGCCCCTGTAATCTTAAAGTGCAGTTTGAGACACATTTAGCCCTGGTGTTTCATTAAGTCAGACTGTTGGGAACTTTGGGATTCTGCATGCTCTCTACCAATGCGTTGTGGTCTTCTATTGAGACTGTTCTTAGATGTTTTGCCATCTTCCTCACATGATTTATTAACCAGAGAAGGGAACTGCAATTCATCCATATTCCATCACAGTGGACTTCCACTAGTGTAGCGATCACGTGCCACAACAAAATCATCTCACCTACTGGGACCACCAGCGCTGACTCCCCCGGAATGACACCACTATGGGAGATGAGTACACATTGTTTTTATTTTCTATGTGACCCTAAATTGATTATAGAGGAGTCCAGGAGTGGACAACCCCTTGAAAGATTAAAAACAGAGATAGTAGAAGGACTCATTGATGGCTTTAAGAGAACCATTTGTGTCCACATTAAATCCAAACAATAATATGATATTTGTATTGTATTATATTATCTCTGTTATTTAGAGATAACTTGTAAATTAGTAGATGTCTTCATCATTATTTGTACTGTTTCTAATAAATCATAATATCCAGCCTGCACAAACATTATTCTTTGCCAATTTTAATGGTTTGTCACTTCTACTCTCACCCACTTTCCCCAAGATTTCCGCCACGTTCTGTCTTTACGGGTGATATTCAGCATTCTGGCCATCCTACCGGGGGTAATTCTTACTTTTGTCTGACCGGAAATATTTTTGCCACTTGAAAGTGGAAAGTGGAGGAACAAATGCGCTATGATCCAAATACGATATAATTCAATGTGGGTAATGGATCACATTGGAACAGGAGAGCTCATCAGTCCCCTTAAAATATTTACCATGGATAGAGTCCCGGGAGGGGGTGGGATTAACTTCTGCAGATTTTTTGATTCGGGCTACATTGAAGGTATGGGATCAAATAAAACAGAAAGGCGGGTTGGTGGGGTGTCCTTTCCTCCTTGCACCAATTTTGTCCAATCCAGAATTCCCTCCGGGAATCGGCCGTTCCAATTTTCTGAGATGGAGCGTGCTGTGGGAGGGCAGGTTATACCACGCCATGGCTGGGTCCAATTTGATGTCCTTTGCAGACATGCAGAATATGGATCCCCCCCAGACCCTATTGTGGATTTAGTATAGGCAATTACTCTCGTTTGTTAGTGCTCGATCAAAAGGAGGACGACATTTGGCAATTGCTTCAGCTTTACCCTTTGAGAAATTGTTCATGCAGGAATCGTTGCCCCCCCATCTGATATCAATTATTTATAAGTTGTTGGGGCGGGCTGTTCCCTCTGCGGACTCAGATCCTAATTTTATGACCAACTGGGAGGAGGAGATGGGGACGACTGTCACAGACGAACAAAAACAGAAAGCATATATATTTACTCACAAAATGTCTACTGCTGGACACGCAAAAGAGAAAAACTATAAGATTTTGACAAGGTGGTATCAATACCCGGTGAGGCTCCACAGGATTTTTCCATCGGTTTCTGAGATGTGTTGGCGCTGTGAAACTGAACGTGGTACAATGTTACATGTGTGGTGGGACTGTTCTAAAATCAAACCGTTTTGGGAGGCAGTTTTTCAGACATACACGAAAATAACTGGAGAGGTGGTGCCACAGTCCCCTCAAATAGCATTATTATCCATGCTTCCTGGGTCCTTCAGAGCCCAGAAGGGGGGCCTATTACGGTTTTGTCTAACGGCAGCAAGGGCAGTGATACCCAGACATTGGCGATCAATGGAGGTTCCGTCCTTGGGGGAGTGGCAGCAGGAATTTGCATATATCCATCATATGGAGGATCTGTCAGCAGAAGAGGAGGGCAATACGGAAAGGTTCCTGAAAATATGGACGCCATGGATATTATATAAGGATACTAATGATTATCGAACCCTTTTTGACACCCGTCACTCCTAGCTCTCCTTCCCTTCCCCTTGGCCCTTCTTGTGCACCCTTCTAATACTACCCTTCTTTTCTTCAGTTCTTACTTTTTCTTACCTCGTTCTTACTTTTTTCTTTTCTTTTGATCAAAAAACTAAAGTGTGGAAGTGCATATAACCTCAGTGGGGTATAAGAATTTTTTTCAATGTAAAGGTGTGAACACAGAAGAGATTCCCCACATGATGTGAAAAACTGATTTACAACAACTGATATATAAGTATTCCTTCTTTTTCAAATGTAAGAATATATAGTAGTTTTAGCTACAATAAGTTGTTAGTTAATATACGGTATAATTGTGGCAATAATATGAGGAATACAGGATGAAAATCAATCTAAGTCTGTAACTAGATGTATACGTCATGTTGATGATACTGATGATCTTTTTCTCTTTCTGTTCTTTGTCTTTTTGTTGTGAATTATTCAATAAAGAAAGATTATACATAATTCAATGTGGGTGCAGGTTTATATAGCGAGAGGGATTTCAGAATAGTCATAGATTCCATCTTCAGTAGCAATGTAAGCAAACTCCAGGAACTTCCTGCTATTTAAACTTTCTGAAGAAAAATAGACAAAAGGTAGACTGAACCTCGATCGTTAACCCTACAAGGACAAGTCTTATTGCTCATACAAAAATTATGTTATATAACCTAAAATCAAAATTAAAGGGCTTGTCCCCTTTCAGGCAATTGTTTTCTCCAGGCACAGTTTGGTATAAAATAAACAAATCATGCCTTACTTTCCATCCCTGGGTCCACTGGTGAGTCTCCGTCACTGCTGTCAGTGTCTGGCATTGGCTGCTGTGCTGCCATCATATCGACATCATGGCAGCCCAATGAGCTCAATAGCTTTTCTAGTGTAATTGGCTGTCGTGCTGTCGACATCAGGAGCAGGAGCGGAGACTCACTGATGAATCAATGGACAGATATATTTCATAAAATGTCAATTTATTATTTAAAACCTTCCCATAATATACAAGTAGAGAGGCAGCGCCCCTTTGATCCATTCACACTTCACCTCAATGACATCTCTGATTTAAGAGAACCAATAAGCATGGTCTTGCTTTATCGATTGGTGATGTACCAAGCAATCCCCACCAACCTAACATTTATCACCTATCAAGTCAGTATGTAATAAAGCTATACAGCAAAATATATTCCATGTTCAGCTTGTACCCATTCACATTTGTCTGTTAGGAAGTGCAATCAGTTTTCTCATTTTGTAATAAAGCTATACTCACACAAGTGTATGTTTTATCAGAGAGCACGTGGTCCAGTGTTAGGTTACAGGCAGTGCAGACCATTGCATTTTTACTTATAACACATCGGCATGGGAAAAAAATTGCCGGTATGATGCAATTGGCAGTGTATATTGGATCACACAAACCCATTCAAGTCTATCGGTGTATGTAAAACATCAGATTGTACTCGGATGTCATCTGAGCTCAGTCCTATTTGTGACAGTGGAGAAGTTAGAGAAATTCAGTTCTTCATCTTCTCCTCACCTGTGATCTGATTCTCTCATATGCAAAAGAATTGGATCACAGTAAGATGACACCCGTCTCACACTCGGATCAGAGTTTGGGCTGAATGTCATTACCGTAACCGATACGATTCTCTCAATCACAATAAGATGACACCCGTCTCACACTCGGATCATAGTTTCAGCTGAATGTCATTACCGTAACCGATCCGATTCTCTCGATCACAGAAAGATGACACCCGGCTCACACTCGGATCAGAGTTTGAGCTGAATGTCAATACTGTAACCGATCCGATTCTCTCTATCACAGTAATAATAATAACTAATATTTATTCATTTATATAGCGCTGTTAATTCCACAGCGCTTTACATACATCAGTAACAGTAAGATGACACCCGTCTCACACTCGGATCAGAGTTTGGGCTGAATGTCATTACCATAACCGATCTGATTCTCTCAATCACAGTAAGATGACACCCGGCTCACACTCAGATCAGAGTTTGAGCTGAATGTCATTACCGTAACCGATCTGATTCTCGATCACAGTAAGATGACACCCGGCTCACACTCGAATCAGAGTTTGGGTTGAATGTCATTTCCATAACCGATCCGATTCTCTTGATCACAGTAAGATGACACCCGGCTCACACTCGGATCAGAGTTTGGGCTGAATGTCATTACCATAATCGATCCGATTCTCTCAATCACAGTAAGATGACACCCGGCTCACACTCGAAACAGAGTTTGAGCTGAATGTCATTACCGTAACCGATCTGATTCTCTCGATCACAGTAAGATGACACCCGGCTCACACTCGGAACAGAGTTTGAGCTGAATGTCATTACCGTAACTGATCTGATTCTCTCGATCACAGTAAGATGACACCTGGCTCACACTCGGATCAGAGTTTCGGTTGAATGTCATTACCATAATTGATCTGATTCTCTCGATCACAGTAAGATGACACCTGGCTCACACTCGGATCAGAGTTTCGGTTGAATGTCATTACCATAACCGATCCGATTCTCTCGATCACAGTAAGATGACACCCGGCTCACACTCGGATCAGAGTTTGAGCTGAATGTCATTACCGTAACCGATCAGATTCTCTCAGAAGAGAGAATCATTGCTCGTCTGCGTGAACCTTGAGGGAGTATTCGAGCCACAAACATTTAACAATATGTTTTTTACATATGCGTGCGACTCTCAAGAATAAAACATTTAGTGGCCTGTACTTGGAAGCTTAGCATCACGTACATGAATCAGTGGCAGTGTAGGAGGAGGAAGTCTTGCGCCATTTCTATTTATACACACATTGCATGCAAAGCAAGAACTTCTCTTTAAGTCGTTTAACAGAAAAAATGTAGATGAATTATTACTTAGCTTTCATAGAAATAGATAAAAGTAGTGGGTATTTCCCTATTACAGTCATCTATGTATCATTATATGTAAGCACTTTACACAAGATAAACATCTCATCAGCCCTAGAAAGGTTGGTTTCTTGGTGCAAAGCTTAATTTCTAGCAAAAGCACAAAATAGTACTAGAATACGTAATAAGCTAAAAAAAAAACAAGTAACACAAACTCTGAATCACAGCAGTTTTTTATCTATCTATCGCCAGGTTTCCATTTTTTCGAAAAATACAAACTTGTAGCATTCTCCGATTCATCTCCTCAAAAGCTGCAGCACAACAACTGGTGTGCTGAATAAAAGTGAGCGATCCCATCACAAACTATGTGCATGTGTGGAAATTTCTTTCTTTTGTTCTTTCATTCTTTCTTTTTCAAATTCTTTTTCTTTCTTCCATCTTTTCTTTCTTTCTTTCTAACTTTCTTCCTATTTTTTTCTTTCTCTGTTTTTGTTTTAGTCTACTTTCATTCTTTCTATTGTTCTTTCTTTCTTTTTCTTTCTTTCTTCTTCTCTTTCTTTCTTCCATCATGTCCTTCCTTCTAACTTCCTTTCCATTTTTTTTTTTCTTTCTTTCTTTCTTTCTTTCTTTCTTTCTTCCATCCATCCATCTTTTCTTTCTTTCCAACTTTATTTCTTTGTGTTTTTTTCTTTCTATATGTTTTTCTTTGTCCATTTTCTTTCATTCATTCATCCATTCATTCATGGGCGAACCCAGCGAGGGGCAGGGGGGGCAGGTGCCCCCCCCCTCTAGAAGCAGGGGCACACCCCTATTATGACCTATCTCTGTCAGGTGAGGAGAGGACAGGGCAGAATGGTACATCGGCACCCGCCACCCACTAGTACCGCAGGGCAGGCTGAACACTGCTACCACAGTCGCTCCTAGTAGGAGCTGGAAAATCCCGTCCTCAGTGCCTGCCGGCCACTCTGCACTGCAAATTAGCACAGCGGGGACTGGACTGGAGTGATGACATTGACATTGACATCATCCCATCATCATTGCCACAAGTAAAAAAAATGTAAATATTAAATCAGACAGTCTGGGGGTCTGGGGAGCTGTTGTATATGATGGGAGGGCTGAATATGGGAGCCCTATTGGGGGCCTTATATGAGATACAGCCCCCCATAGGGCTCCTATCATGTGAGCACTATAGAGGGGCTGTATATGATATGGGAGCCCTATGAGGGGCTGTATATGTCATGGGAGCCCTATGGGGGCTGTATATGAGATGGGAGCGCTATGGGTGGACTGTATATGAGATGGCAGCCCTAAGGGGGGACTGTATATGAGATGGGAGCCCTATGGGGGGCTGTATACAGTATGTGGTGGGGGGGATCTAGGACCTGGAAGCACCATGTGACCGGTGACGTTGCCCGGTCACATGGTGCTGTTTAAGGTCCTGCTCCAGGTCCTGTGCTACATTAATGCAGAAATACGCAGCATGTGAACGCACCTTTTTTTTTTTTAAAACAACTAATCTTTCGAATTTATTCCAATTATAATTTATTAGTTTGCCTTCTTATTTACATTTAGAAGACATCGAAGCTGCCTAATTGGATATAAGAAACTGGTTCCAAAAAGGTAAGTTAAATAATTTCTCTATGAAATGAAATTGACATTAAGCAACCCAGCCTAGAGACATTTAACCATAAATTCCATGTTTTCCAATAGGTCTATAATAGTGATCACTGATGAGCGAGTGTAATCATTACTATTTGCTATTCGCATTATTCGTTATTCGGCCAGTAAATAGTTGATATTTTCGTTTCATTCACCTTTTCCATTCTAATATTTTACAACCTAAATGACCATGGCTTGCCCCCCCCTCCCCCCCCAGTTTTGATCCTGGGTACACCCATGCATTCATTCTGTTTTTTTTTTATTTCTTTTATTCTTCTTTCCTTTCTTTCTTTCTTTCTATCTGTCATTCCTTATTTTTTCCTTTCTCCTCACTTTCTTTCTTTCTTTTTTTTTTTATGTATGTACAGTAATACTTTTCAGAGCAAACATAGCCAGACGAGTGTCCCTTTGCAAGAACAGCATATTGGCCCTTTGTAGTCCAATAGTTTTTCATACTGCGCCCTTTATATGTCTGAGACAGAAGTAGATTACTACTTTGGAAGTGGAAGTGCACCTCTTTAGCTCTTGGGTCACCAAAGCCCCCCAGAGATTTCACTAATGGAATATTCGCCCTTACATTATCTATCATGATACCTGGTTACTATCTGTTTGAATATCAATGTAATATCTATCTATTTGAATATCTCTTTCTAAATATCTATTATTTTATTAACTTTTTTTATCAGATTTTTTTATTAATATAATAATTTATCATTCTATCCAAGTATATGTTTGAATATCTATATACAGTATAATATATCTATTTGAAAATATCTATTATTCTATTTATTTATGCACATTTTTTTTAATACCCTTATAACTCTAGCAATAAACCTGGTTATAACATATGGGAATATCTATTGTGTATCACTATATAACCTATGTTATAAGTCTGTTGGTAAATATCTATATGTGTTTCTCCATTTCACAGAATACCTGCATTCAATGATTTTTACAGCAGCATCTCCCTCAAGAGCAGAATTCTCCGAGGCTGCGGCCCACTGTGACATGTATCCCCCTTCTGACACCTGGAAGCAGGACCAATAAGACAAATCTGGACCCTAGTCTTGTAGAGGAGGGAAAGTTAGTGAAAGGCGTGCTGTGTTGTGGATGACTTTGTGTCGACCTTTGTTGGAAATGGCCTATGCATGCAGAATAATGGTCTCCTTGCAGAGAGGGAAATGGCTTAGTGCTATCACCATCACCATGGCAACCATCGGAGTCCCCATCTAGCAGAGAGAAATGAGTTATGAAAAGGCTTGAGTGAAGAAGGGATTAAAACATGATCCCAGGGACAGCATGTCAATCAAAATCAGCCCAGAAATTACACTTCTTCAGGTTAGAATTTCTCTCCAGTTTGTTTAGCGGAACGTTACTAGAAAGTGATCAAATTAGGAGGATTCCTGTATAGATGGGAGAATTCTGCCGCTCTCCTCCATACATACCCTGTGATAGTAGAAATGGTGAGCAGGGGTGTACTGTATTCTGTATATATGAGTAATGGAGCACTGTATATATCTACTGTTATATCTATTTACTATTATCTCTCTAATGGTATAATTGCTAGTGATGGGGGAATAGTAACTATTCGTGTTCGGATTATTCGTAACGAATCCCATAGTACTATACCGATATTCATCACGAATAACGAACCTAATACAAGTCAATGGGGAAACGGAGCATTTTTCTTGTTGTGACGAATACTGGCATAGTACCCATAAGCATTATCAGAACACGAATAGTTACTATTCGCCCATCTCTAATAATTGCATTATTAACATACAGTGCCTACAAGTAGTATTCAACCCCCTGCAGATTTAGCAGGTTTGATAAGATGCAAATAAGTTAGAGCTTGCAAACTTCAAACAAGAGCAGGATTTATTAACAGATGCATAAATCTTACAAACCAACAAGTTATGTTGCTCAGTTAAATTTTAATAAATTTTCAACATAAAAGTGTGGGTCAATTATTATTCAACCCCTAGGTTTAATATTTTGTGGAATAACCCTTGTTTGCAATTACAGCTAATAATCGTCTTTTATAAGACCTGATCAGGCCGGCACAGGTCTCTGGAGTTATCTTGGCCCACTCCTCCATGCAGATCTTCTCTAAGTTATCTAGGTTCTTTGGGTGTCTCATGTGGACTTTAATCTTGAGCTCCTTCCACAAGTTTTCAATTGGGTTAAGGTCAGGAGACTGACTAGGCCACTGCAACACCTTGATTTTTTCCCTCTTGAACCAAGCCTTGGTTTTCTTGGCTGTGTGCTTTGGGTAGTTGTCTTGTTGGAAGATGAAATGACGACCCATCTTAAGATCCTTGATGGAGGAGCGGAGGTTCTTGGCCAAAATCTCCAGGTAGGCCGTGCTATCCATCTTCCCATGGATGCGGACCAGATGGCCAGGCCCCTTGGCTGAGAAACAGCCCCACAGCATGATGCTGCCACCACCATGCTTGACTGTAGGGTAGGGATGGTATTCTTGGGGTCGTATGCAGTGCCATCCAGTCTCCAAACGTCCCGTGTATGGTTGGCACCAAAGATCTCGATCTTGGTCTCATCAGACCAGAGAACCTTGAACCAGTCTGTCTCAGAGTCCTCCAAGTGATCATGAGCAAACTGTAGATGAGCCTTGACATGATGCTTTGAAAGTAAAGGTACCTTACGGGCTCGTCTGGAACGGAGACCATTGCGGTGGAGTACGTTACTTATGGTATTGACTGAAACCAATGTCCCCACTGCCATGAAATCTTCCCGGAACTCCTTCCTTGTTGTCCTTGGGTTAGCCTTGACTCTTCGGACAAGCCTGGCCTCGGCACGGGTGGAAACTTTCAAAGGCTGTCCAGGCCATGGAAGGCTAACAGTAGTTCCATAAGCCTTCCACTTCCGGATGATGCTCCCAACAGTGGAGACAGGTAGGCCCAACTCCTTGGAAAGGGTTTTGTACCCCTTGCCAGCCTTGTGACCCTCCACGATCTTGTCTCTGATGGCCTTGGAATGCTCCTTTGTCTTTCCCATGTTGACCAAGTATGAGTGCTGTTCACAAGTTTGGGGAGGGTCTTAATTAGTCAGAAAAGGCTGGAAAAAGAGATAGTTAATCCAAACATGTGAAGCTCATTGTTCTTTGTGCCTGAAATACTTCTTAATACTTTAGGGGAACCAAACAGAATTCTGGTGGATTGAGGGGTTGAATAATAAATGACCCTCTGAATAAACTTTTCACAATTTAAAAAAAAAAATAAAAAAAGAAATAACATTCTTTTTTGCTGCAGTGCATTTCACACTTCCAGGGTGATCTACAGTCCAAATGTCACAATGCCAAGTTAATTCCGAATGTGTAAACCTGCTAAATCTGCAGGGGGTTGAATACTACTTGTAGGCACTGTACATCCATTGACACGTGGCTTGTGTCACTCTCTGTGACCTAATAATTTCTATCTCTTTTCTGTATCATGCCAACTTCCCCTTAATGCCACCCAAGGATTCAGATGGGAGCTGGTTACTAAGTCTGTGCCAATGACAGGGGCATCCTGATGTACAGTATATGCCATTTCCAGCATAAAGGAATGGTATATATTAATGTATCTCTATATTTTGCAACTTTACAGATTCATTTATTGTTAATGGGGTTTTACTCTCTAACCTCTTTTATATTTGGAGTGATACAGAATGTAAAGATTGATTAATGCATTGAGGTTATTTTCAGGCCATATCCATATTAAATAATTATGAAATTCAATGAAGAGGCCATATTTATGAAGCCTTTTTTTCCAGTGGACCTAGTAGTTGAGCTCAGTGTGACAGGTTTGTTAAAGTAAAAATTGGACACAATCTGATATAGCATATTTTCCATAAAGAGCTGTCCACTCCTGTTTATGGGCTTTATAATTAGAGCTGACCACTCCAGTTTATGGGTTTTATTATTAAAGCTGTCAACTCCTCTCTATGGGCTTTATTAATAGAGCTGTCCACTCCTGTCTATGGGCTTTATGTCTACTCCTGTCTATGGGTTTTTTAATACAGCTGTCCACTCCTGTCTATGGACTTTATTATTAGAGCTGACCACTCCTGTTTATGGGCTTTATTATTAGAGCTGACCACTCCTGTTTATGGGCTTTATTATTAGAGCAGACCACTCCTATCTAAGGGCTTTATTATTAGAGATGACTGTGGCGCCCCTGAGGCTTCAGTCACCACAGGGTACTGCACCTCACTTAAGGTGCAGTGCCCACCCCGGATCCAGAGGAGGTCGGTACCGGTTTCACCACTTACACAACTCAAACACACAACCAGGTTTCCCTCCCCATTGGGTACCGGGCTAGAGTCAGGTCTTAAGGCAGTCACCAAACATGGGGGGCAGCCACCCACTAGTAACAGAGACCCGGGGGAGGAGCAGCCAGCAGGGGGAGTTAGGAGCCAACACAACAGTTAGAGAGTTCTCCAACAGGAGAGGAAGAGAGCAGATGGTCTCACCGGTGGCTCTGGTGGGATACAGGAGTTCATACGGTCGCCGAGGGGAGAGTTTGATTGCTCCCTCGGGACAAGAGCAGCACAGGGTGCAGAACCCTAGGGGGGATCATACTTCAAGTTGTTTTTCCAGAATCTGCCAGGACAGGGGGATTGCACGTCCCTCTGGCCAACACAGTGCCCGGAACACAGTGCCACATAAGACCCGGGGCCTAGATCCGAGTCAGGCCCCATTGTGGAACCGCTGCACCTGCAAATGGGATGAAAGTTTCACTCAACATGGACTGGGGTTCCCAAGAAGCTTTAAGCCACAGGGATCCATCCTTCACGGTGCTAGGAGGAAGGGCCCACCGACCACAGCATCGAATTGACCTCCAAAGGAATCTGGGTTCGACGGGGCCCACCACAGCAGGTGACCGTTACTTCCCAGGCGAGCGGCATACCAATGAGTAAAGCCACCTGGAACCGCAGAGACTGTGTGAGCCTGTTATTGCCGGCGCCACCACCCCGCGCTTCGGTGCCAACAGCCCTTACTACTCCCCTCATCCTCCTCCCCGGGGCCTGCTCCACCTGTGGGAAGCAATACCATCTTTGCTGCTACTACCATCCGTCCCGGAGGACAGCGACAGCAGCGCCGGCTAATCCCTGGCCGCGTACCGCAGGTGGCGTCACGAATTCTTCATCCCTATTCCCTTTCCCGTGGACACCTTGGAGTCACGAAACCGGGCACGGCCACCTGTGGGCAACCAGGCAACCAGGCCCGGCGACGAGTAACACCTCAGGCCCCATGGGGTGCTCCACCACCACTCCTGTCTATGAGCTTTAATCAAGTGAATTGATTGTGCTGAAATAGAAGACACATTTTAATGGACAAATAATAGTCTTCATTTTTAATAACTTGCATGCAATGTGTTTGTAATGCTCACAATTATGCAACTATAGGGGATAAATAGAGCTATGGTAAATAAATGAATATTATGCTAGTAAATCTGGTATGAAGGCTGTCCATCATATTAATACAGAGCCTAGTAATGCAGTAGGATCAGTAATAATTGTAGCATAGGCCAAGCCAAGCATTTATAAAGAAGTCATCATCATTCAACATTTTTCCCTCTAATATTTCAGAAAACTCCTATGCGAGCTACCATCACGGGTGTTATATTCTTACCTATTTCATAGCAAGCTTAAGAAGTTCACTCTTCTGCCCTGAACATTCACATCAGAGATGGCTCCTGTCAACACTAACCTCTCTCCCTAATAAGGACCACATTTAAGAGTTCAAACCATTTTTCCTTTGCTACATCCCATTAGGATCAACATCAAACTTGTTCCCATATTAACCTGAGGTGGGTTTTCTCAGGTCTGCTCTGCTGTACAGAAAATGAAGAAACTCCTCTTCCTCTGTCAGGCTTCACCCCACTCCAGCTCCAGGAGAAGAGTTAACCAAATTGCCCTGACCCCTGTGCTATTTGATAGTTGCCTCTTTGACACTCATTTAGAAGTTCGCAGCAGTGGAGCAGACACAGGACAAGTCCAGCCTGAAACTGAAGCCCTATGAAAGGAGGAGATCAGGAGAACTTGATAGCTGGAAACTTGCTCTCTCCAAAGGCTTTTTGGACATTTTAGCTCAGCTCAGGAGTCCTTGGAGCGCCAGCAAGTCTCCAGCCAGGGTGTAAACTCTAAATGTTAGCTATTTGTTCCAGAGATTGCTGCAAAATTCAATCTTTCTTTTGTTACATTGTAACTTTAGGGTTTTTTTTTACAGCCATTCATTAAGTAGGATAATACCCAACTAAATATGGGCAAAGCCGGAGCCAACATTGCCCCAACTGCCCACATATATATAGTGCCATCATCTCAGCTCACATTAGGTGATAATGTAATTATGTAAATGTACATATCTTATAGAGAAACACACTATATTCCCTGTATTTCTCTAGTCTATATCTGTCATTCACAAGCGCCGAGTGTCTGCTCTCAGAATGCACGATCCACATACACAGCATGGTACAGCAGCAATCAGAAATCTGCCCGATCTGCTCGTATTATAGGGGATGTATATACCCCACTTCAGCAGCAATCAGAAATCTGCCCGATCTGCTCGTATTATAGGGGATGTATATACCCCCACTTAAGCAGCAATCAGAAATCTGCCCGATCTGCTCGTATTATAGGGGATATATATACCCCCACTTCTGCAGCAATCAGAAATCTGCCCAATCTGCTCGTATTATAGGGGATGTATATACTCCCACTTCAACAGCAATCAGAAATCTGCCCGATCTGCTCGTATTATAGGTGATATATATACCCCCACTTCTGCAGCAATCAGAAATCTGCCCAATCTGCTGGTATTATAGGGGATGTATATACTCCCACTTCAGCAGCAATCAGAAATCTGCCCGATCTGCTCGTATTATAGGGGATGTATATACCCCCACTTCAGCAGCAATCAGAAATCTGCCCAATCTGCTAATATTATAGGGGATGTATATACTCCCACTTCAGCAGCAATCCGAAATCTGCCCGATCTGCTCGTATTATAGGGGATGTATATACCCCCCACTTCAGCAGCAATCAGAAATCTGCCCGATCTGCTCGTATTATAGGGGATGTATATACCCCCACTTCAGCAGCAATCAGAAATCTGCCCAATCTGCTCGTATTATAGGGGATGTATATACTCCCACTTCAGCAGCAATCCGAAATCTGCCCGATCTGCTTGTATTATAGGGGATGTATATACTCCCACTTCAACAGCAATCAGAAATCTGCCCGATCTGCTCGTATTATAGGAGATATATATACCCCCAGTTTTGCAGCAATCAGAAATCTGCCCAATCTGCTCGTATTATAGGGGATGTATATAATCCCACTTCAGCAGCAATCAGAAATCTGCCTGATCTGCTAGTATTATAGGGGATATATATATATACCCCCACTTCTGCAGCAATCAGAAATCTGCCCGATCTGCTCGTATTATAGGGGATATATATACCCCCACTTCTGCAGCAATCAGAAATCTGCCCAATCTGCTCGTATTATAGGGGATGTATATACTCCCACTTCAGCAGCAATCAGAAATCTGCCCGATCTGCTAGTATTATAGGGGATATATATACCCCCACTTCTGCAGCAATCAGAAATCTGCCCGATCTGCTAGTATTATAGGGGATATATATACCCCCACTTCTGCAGCAATCAGAAATCTGCCCGATCTGCTCGTATTATAGGGGATATATATATACCCCCACTTCTGCAGCAATCAGAAATCTGTCCGATCTGCTCGTGTTATAGGGGATGCACATACCCCCACTTCAGGTCTAGTGCCGACCATCCTGTGCTCTGGGAATATTAAACTATTATTAACAAACATACCCAAAAGACGAAGTGTCATTTGTAATACATATAACATCTGTTATATCAATATATGTATTATATTATAAATCTATATCCACTGTCAATCTAATCTATCAACGATCTCATATCTTTTCCTCTATCTATTATCTATCTCTCTATAATCTATATACTTATTATCTATCTATCTCTATATCCTTTTATCACTCTAGCTATCTACCTATCTATATCTTTTTATCTATATATCCCTCGACCCATCTGTTATCTCTCTATTATCTATCTATCTATCCCTCTATTATCGCTCTAAAATCTATCTACGTATTTATCTATCTATATCTTTTTATCTATATATCCCTCTATCTGTTATCTCTTTATTATCTATCTATCCCTCTATCTATCTATCTATCTATCTATCTATCTATCTATCTATCTATCTATATCTCTATTATCTATCTATCTATCTATATCTCTATTATCTATCTATCTATCTATCTATATCTTTTTATCTATCTATCCCTCTATCTATTATCTATCTATCTATCTATATCTCTATTATCTATCTATCTATCTATATCTCTATTATCTATCTATCTATCTATATCTCTATTATCTATCTATCTATCTATATCTTTTTATCTATCTATCCCTCTATCTATTATCTATCTATCTATCTATATCTCTATTATCTATCTATCTATCTATATCTTTTTATCTATATATCCCTCTATCTATTATCTCTCTAAAATCTATCTCCGTATCTATCTATTTCTATATTTTTATTTCTTTTTTTTATCTATCCGTCCATCTATTTCTATATACCTTTCTGATCCATACATCATATCTTTATGTCTATTATCTATCTATCAATCTATCTATCCCTCTATATATTATCTATATATTATCTATCTATCTTTCTATATATCTATATCTCTATAATCTATCTATCATTTATTTATCTATCTATCTATCTATCTATCTGTTTGTCTATCTATCTATCTGTCCCTTTATATATTATCTATATATTATCTATCTAGCTATCTATCTCTCTGTCTATCTAAATCTATATAATCTATCTATATATCTGTCTATGAAGAATTTAATATCTATTTATCTTTAGCTACCTATATATCATCTAATAGCTGTCTAGTTATTTGTCTATGTATAATACACTTATTAAATTTATATAAAATATTTTCTATTCATTTGTCTATCTGATTATATCAATTAAAATATCTATGATTTATGTTTCTATCATTTATCCATCTATCCATCTATCTATCCATCCCTCTACCTATTATTTATCTATCTATCTATTATCTATCTATATATCTATCTATCCATCCCTCTATCATTTATCTATCTATCCCTATCTACCCATGTATCTATCAATCTATCTATTATCTATCTATCCCTATCTACCCATGTATCTATCTATCTATCTATTATCTATTTATCCATCCCTCTATCTATCATTTATCTATCTATCCCTCTATCTATCTAGCTCTCTATCCCTCTATCTATCTATCTATCTATCAATCATTTATCTATCTATCTATCTACCCACCCATCTATCTATCTATCTATCTATCTATTTATCTATCAATCTATCTATCTATCCCTCTAGCTATCCCTATCTATCATTTATCTATTTATCTATCCATCTTCCTCTTGAATACACCTGTATATGTATTATTATTATTATTACTATTATTATTATTATTATTAATAATAATAATAATCTATGTATTCTGTGTAAACCTAACTGGTATTTATATCTACCTGTCTATAGATGGTAATAATTGCATAACAATATATCTAGTTTATATTCGTTAGATTATTTATCTATATATCTATCTGATTATGTCTCTGATTATCTGATTATATTATTTAGACAAACGGACAGTAACTATTATCTATCTATTTATCTATTGATCTATCTATATATCATCCATCCTTTTGTATCTCTTTATTTGAGGTTTGGTAAATAATAGTGGTATGTAATATGCTTGTGGTATGATTTGTGTTATAGAAACACTTGCCCTCCTCACAATGGTCCTGCTATTGTAATAGCATTGAGGTCCCCCCCCCACCCCCCTCCTTTTTCTATCCTGACCAGAGATAAGATATTATGAAAGAACTACATAATGAGAGTGTCATTTTATAGATCAAAAGTGACATCAATGATATACAAAATGGCTGCTAAACAAAGGGGGACTTGGAGATGTTCATCTGCTAATTACAGCTGCAAATATTATGCAAATGTTTCTTGGCACACAGGAGGCAGAAAGCAAGTTTAAGTGCGGAGATAAAGCTGCAGGACTGACTGCTCCTCCGAGAGTGGGAAAGGGGCCAACATGCTCCTGCTGGATATTACAGAGCCCCCCGAATCAACTGATGAGAATGGTCCGCAGCCACACTCCTGGCCGCAGATTTACACCTGAGCAGCAATATATACATCTTTAGATGTACACAACTTTGGTATATACATGGCTATCACTGTGTGTGTGTGTGTGTGTGTGTGTGTGTGTGTGTGTGTGTGTGTGTGTGTGTGTGTGTGTGTGTGTGTGTGTGTGTGTGTGTATTTATATACATAGTATAGTGAAGTGATATATATTTATCTGTTTATCTATATATCTGTGTATATAGAAGGTGTGTAAATATACATTTTCTAGCCACTGCTTCTAGGAGTATGGAGGCAGCCGGTAACTCAGCCCAGCTAATGGTGTCAGTCACTCCATGGAATACACAAGCCTTTGTCAGATAAGCAGCAATATTCCATCCACACTTGCATGTCTGGGCCAGGGCGACTAGAAAGACAAGCCTCAATGTAAATGGAACTAGATCAAGATTATCAGGTCAGGGCTAAAAAGTGATGAATTTGAAGTTTATTGAGAGAAAAGTGCATCTTAGTAATGATACTGTGGCAGGCACCAGCAAGGAGGAGCTGTCTCCCTCTCCTGTCTCCAGAACCGGTCCCCTAAACCCATCAAGAGATACAATTACTCAGGGCATAATCTCTATTCTGCAAATATAAAGGGCATTGTATCCCCTGGAGCACATATACACGTCAGCTACCGCTGTCCACAGCTAAGGTGTGTGTGTGTGTGTGTGTGTGTGTGTGTGTGTGTGTGTGTGTGTGTGTGTGTGTGTGTGTGTGTGTGTGTGTGTGTGTGTGCGCGTGTGTGTGTGTCTGTGTGTGTGCGCGTGTGTCTGTGTGTGTGCGCGCGTGTGTGTGTGTATATATATATATATATGTGTGTGTGAGTGTGTGTATATATAGATATGTGTGTGTGTGTGTGTGTGTGTGTACATATATATATATATATATACACACACACCTGCACACAACAAATTAGTTGTGTGTGTAATGTTCGCGTGTATGTATGTATATATGAGTGTGTGACTATGTATATATGGGTGTGTATATCTATCTATCTATCTATCTATCTATATATATATATATATATAATGTTTGTGTATATGCATATATGTGTATATATATATATATTTATATATAAAACAAATATATGTACAGTATGTATGTATGTATATATATATATATATATGTGTGTGTGTGTGTGTGGATAATGTGTGTATGTATAATGTGTGAGTGTATATATATATATATATATATATATATATATATAAAGCGTGTGTGTGTATATATATATATATATATATATACATGTGTGTGTGTGTGTGTGTGTATAATGTGTTTATGTATAATGTGTGAGTATATATATATATATATATATATATATATATATATAACTGTGTATGTGTGTAGAATGTGTATGTGTGTGTACATCCGGTCCATTCTACATACACAGCCGGCAGACATAGCTATGTCCAGTGCCTGGAGAGGGAGGACTGTACGTGTTCCACTAATAATTGGAGGAATTTCAGAGGACCATATTGTTAGCCTGGGTTTAATCGATTTGGCAGCAAAGGAGTGAATAGCTCTTATTAAATGTGTAAGACATAAATCTAAAGATATGTGATAAATACTGCCCTGTTCGGGGGAGCTGTGGCTGTGCAGAATTTTGGGGTGGATCTTGTTAATTTCATCCTGAAAGTGACACACTAATTACCCAGCAGCAGTGCTATGGAAAGAGGCGAGCTCTAGCCAGCCCTTTATCTGATGTGCCTCTTATTTTCCCAATTAAAAGTCTAAAGGCAATTTCATTGCCCCAGATAAAAATAAGCCCCCTCCCTGCATCTCTCGTCCCCCTGTATATATTTTACCGCATTGGCCATCAGTCTGCCAGCATCAGATTCATTGTGATGTATTAGATGCAATAAATTATCCCATGTAACAAAACATTGGGAGCTGAAAGGCTGATAATCTGGAAAGCACAGATAAGAATTCATTATTCCAAATCATTATGAATCCGACGTTGCCTGTGACTTCTTCCTTAATCAGCTCCTGTGATCCTGGTTATGTGAGCAGCGCAGATAAGGACACAGTCATTTATAATTCTCCACCTCGCCTAATATTGGAGAAGAAAGTCAGTGCTAGACTCCAACAACAGGCAATGAGGAATCACTGCTCACATCTCCTTATTCTTATATATCCATCCACCCTGCAAGATTTCATTACACACCCGCTGCACCAGACTCTGCACCAGGAGTAATTGATATAAATGGGAAAACTGGGAGCAGATATGTTATTTAGAGCCCTGAGAAGGGGCAGGGATATATCCCCACAGCTAATGGCATGGAATACAGCACAACACTCACAATGACATGTGGAGGACAAAAACAATGACATCAAATGGGAGACAAAGCACTGTACCCTCATCACTTAGAATAGAGCCGAGGTGTGTATATATACCGTATATATGTATATACTGGATAGTGCACTGCAGTGAATGCTCCTCCCTATGCAGATGTTATTCGGGGGGGGGGGGGTATATTGCTATAATGGAAGAACACATTTTGTGCTTTTATGCAGAAGCCATGTGATGGGAAGGTGCCCACATGGTGTATTGCCACTGTACACAATGTTCATCATAAGCTGATGGATGATCTGATTCTAACATTCCCATTCATATGTTATCTATTGAATGCAATATGATTTCCATTCCAGTGTAACTTCATATACACCATGTGCAAGTCTCCTCCTCTGATGAGGCAGCAGTGTCTCCTGCAGATAATGGAGATTGGGAAGGATCTATGGTTTAAACTCTTCATCACCCCTTCCGCCTGGCACTTATCTTGCCACCTTTATCTTGGCACCAGGGGTAAAGTGGCCTGTGTCTGGACTACTTTTATTCGCTCTATAGACTCGTTTGCAGTCCCATTATCTTTAATTTATTACCGTAATTGAATTTGTTTTCTAAAGATAGAATTGGTAAGATCAGATTACATTTCACTACACAGAGAGTCACATTAGAAAGTGAGAGATGTGCCCCCAACGTCAGCACCGAGCCCCATACTGATCCATTACACTGATTTATTAAACATCCCCTACTGCCCATACATACACTGCCCTGCTGCTGCTGTGCCCACATATCTGACCTCCAGCCAGCTGTCACCCACATATCTTATCATCAAGACCCCGACCATACTGGGATTATGCTGCTATAGCCCCCGAACTACAGGGTGCCGAAGGAGCGAGCGCCGGACTGTGCTGCTATAGCCCCCGAACTACAGGGGGCCGGAGGAGCGAGCGCCGGACTGTGCTGCTATAGCCCCCGAACTAAAGGGGGCCGGAGGAGCGAGCGCAGGACTATGCTGCTATAGCCCCCGAACTACAGGGTGCCGGAGGAGCGAGCGCCGGACTGTGCCGGGCTGTAGGCACTCACATATACCAGGAGCCGGCACAACGGGGCTTTCATTTGTTTAAGTTCAATATCTATCATCTTTTTTTTAATTTCTATCAAACTGTATATCTAATATCCATAAGTTGATTTTTTTTGTTCCTATATTGCTTTATAATCGATAGATAATAGATAGATAAATAATAGATAGCCAGATAGGCAGACAGACAGATAGATAGATAGATAGATACATAGATACATAGATACATAGATAGATACATAGATAGAGGGATTGATATATAGATAAGAAATAGATAATATATAGAAAGAAAGACAGCTACATGGATAGATAATTAATAGACAGATAGATAGATAGATAGATAATAGATAAGATAATATGTAAAAATAAAGAAAGCTACAGGTATAGATAATTAATAGATAATATATAGAAAGAAAGAAAGCTACATGGATAGACAATTAATAGATAGATAGATAGAGGGATTGATACATAATGAATGGATAAGTAATAAATAAATAGAAAGATAGATAGATAATAGATAGATAATTAATAGATAATAATACTACACATATAAATAGATAATTAACAGACAGCTGAAGGGCTAAAGAGATAGGCACATAATGAATAAATACCTAGAAAGATAAATAGAATGAAAGATAGATAATAGATAGATAATAGATACATAGATAGATATTTAATAGATAATTGAAAGATAGATAATAGATAGTGAGATAAATGATTGATGGATAGATAGAGAGATAGATAGATAGATAGAGGGATGGATAGATAGATAGAGGGATAGATAGATAGAGGGATGGATAGATAGATAGCTAGATAGATAGATAGATAGGGATAGATCGATAGATAGATAGATAGATAGATAGATAGATAGAGGGATAGATAGATAGATAGATAGATGGATAGATAGATGGATAGATAGATAGATAGATGGATAGATAGATAGATAGATGGATAGATAATAGATAGATAGATAAATAGATGGATAGATAGATAGATAGATAGATGGATGGATAGATGGATAGATAGAGGGATA
>NC_134356.1:401997835-402002835 GCF_048569485.1 Anomaloglossus baeobatrachus | reverse complement strand
AGAGCGCAGCAGTACAGAAGGTGGACACAGAACCCAGCAGAACTGAGATGGACACAGAGCCCAACAGCACAGAGGTGGACACAGAGCCCAGCAGTACAGAGGTGGACACAGAGCCCAACAGCACAGAGGTGGACACAGAGCCCAACAGCACAGAGGTGGACACAGAGCCCAACAGCACAGAGGTGGACACAGAGCCCACCAGTACAGAGGTGGACACAGAGCCCAACAGCACAGAGGTGGACACAGAGCCCAGCAGGACAAAGATGGACACAGAGCCCAGCAGCACAGAGGTAGACATAGAACCCAGCAGCACAGAGGTGGACACAGAGCCCAGTAACACAGAGGTGGGCAAAGAGCGATGCAGCACAGAGGTGGACACAGAGACCAGTAGCACAGAGGTGTACACAAAACCCAGCAGCAGATAGGTAGGCACAGAGCCCAACAACACAGAGGTAGACATAGACCCCAGCAGCAGAGAGGTGGACACAAAACCCAGCAGCACAGAGGACGCAACTTCTGATGTGTCTGACTGTTCACAACGGCAACCAGCTAAAACAGACTGCAAAGAGAGAAGAGAGAGGCAGAGAGGACTGGCAAAGGGTATTTAGACTACCAGCCTATACCCTCTACATTCTGCATTTGTTTCAGCTGAATGATGCCACCATGGATATTTTATATATATATATATATATATATATATATATATATATATATATATATATATATATATATATATATATATATATATATATATATATATATATATATATATATATACATACAGTACATTGCATAATAATATTTCTCCTGATCTCTAGAGAGCGCCTCCCGCCTGTGTATAGTGTGATATGAGTGCGGTTGTACATTGTAGCATATCTCTCCTGTGTGCACGGGCTTCTGATATTATTTTCTGTGTAATACTTTTCCACCACTATTATGAATATCATAGTCAGAGATCTGCGGTGATAACCACATCTTCAATATACAGTAATTCTGCACTCAACCTTTCACCGAAATACTTAATTTTATAGTTCCTGTTAAATCTATGGAGCATCGACCTCAGAAAAAAATCCCACTCATCATCACTAGGAAAAAATATACATATATATTTCCACGCTCATCAAGAAATAAATGTAACAAAAGGCGCAGAGTTACTATAGTATGGTCCTAACACAGGTGGATTTCACGGCTCTGGAGACACATAGGTAGCTCAGGCACAGAACAGCTCAATTCATCAGGGACAGCCCAGCATAGCACAGCACAGCTCAGGTAGCTCAGGCACAGCACAGCTCAGGTAGCTCAGGCACAGCACAGCTCAGTTCAGGGACAGCCCAGCATAGCACAGCACAGCTCAGGTAGCTCAGGCACAGCACAGCTCAGTTCAGGGACAGCCCAGCATAGCACAGCTCAGGTAGCTCAGGCACAGCACAGCTCAGTTCAGGGACAGCCCAGCATAGCACAGCTCAGGTAGCTCAGTCACAGCACAGCTCAGTTCAGGGACAGCCCAGCATAGCACAGCACAGCTCAGGTAGCTCAGGCACAGCACAGCTCAGTTCAGGGACAGCCCAGCATAGCACAGCACAGCTCAGGTAGCTCAGGCACAGCACAGCTCAGGTAGCTCAGGCACAGCACAGCTCAGTTCAGGGACAGCCCAGCATAGCACAGCACAGCTCAGGTAGCTCAGGCACAGCACAGCTCAGGTAGCTCAGGCACAGCACAGCTCAGTTCAGGGACAGCCCAGCAAAGCACAGCACAGCTCAGGTAGCTCAGTCACAGCACAGCTCAGTTCAGGGACAGCCCAGCATAGCACAGCACAGATCAGGTAGCTCAGGCACAGCACAGCTCAGGTAGCTCAGGCACAGCACAGCTCAGTTCAGGGACAGCCCAGCACAGCTCAGGTAGCTCAGGCACAGCACAGCTCAGTTCAGGGACAGCACAGCACAGCTCAGGTAGCTCAGGCACAGCATAGCGCAGTTCTGGGACAGCCCAGCACAGCTCAGGCACAGCACAGCTCTTGCAAAGCACAGAGCAGCATAGACACCGCACAGCTCAGGTTCAGCACAGCCCAGATCAGCCATCTCTCTCAATCTCTATCTATCTATCTATCCCTCTATCTATTATCTATCTATCCCTCTGTCTATCTATCTGTCTATCTATCTATCTATCTATCTATCTAGCTACCTCTCTTTCGTATTTCGCTATCGCTTATTTCTGCATCTATCTATCTCTATCTATCTGTCTTTTATATATATATATATATATATATATATATATATATATATATATATATATATATATATATCAACCACATTGGTAGATGTGCTGCCATAATCAAGCAGCAATCACCCGTTTGCCATCATCCTGCAGTAATAATCCAGCTGCTATCAGTCTGCAATAATCATCCGGCTGCCATCATCTACCTGCTATCATGCAACTGCCATCATCCTGCAGTAATCGCCCGGTTGCCATCATCCTGCAGTAATCGCCCGGATGCCATCATCCTGCAGTAATCGCCCGGATGCCATCATCCTGTCACCTGCAGTTTGCTCTCCCCCTTCCCAGCTCTATATAGAGGTATGTGATAGTTAAGGGCTTGGATGTTAAATGTTTACACTCAAGTGGAGAAATGTGTCAGTTGAACTGTTCTCAATGGCCTCTGGAGACATTTAACTAAAACACATCTAGTCTGAGCCAGAGGCAGACAAAATACCTGTAATCCATTTTCCATTCCTGTGATAAATGACCAGAGCTGCACTAAACTGGAGGAAGGCGAGAACCAATCTCCGACCAAATACCATCATTATACTCCTTATAGTCACCAGCAAAGAATTACTGTTAATATTCTATCTATTACCTATCTATTTATTAGCTATATATCTACTATATATTATCTATCACTCTATCTATTCTCTCTATCCCTCTATCTATTATCTAACTGTTATCTATTTACCTACTATCTATCAATTCTCTCTATTAACTTTGATCTATCTATTCCTCTCTATATCTTATCTATCCCTCTATCTACTATCTTTATCCCTCTATTATCTATCTATCTATCCTTCTATCTATCTCTCTATTATCTATCATCTATCTATCCCTCGCTATAACTATATATTCTCTTTATCCCTCTATCTAATTATCTATCATCTATCTAAGTATCCCTCTCAATATCTATCTATCTACCTATCCCTCTATCTATGTATCTATCTATATCTCTATTATCTATCTATCCCTTTATCTATCTATCTATATCTCTATTATCTATCTATCTCTCTATCTATGTATCTATCTATATCTCTATTATCTATCTATCTCTCTATCTATCTATCTATCTATCTATCTATCTATCTATCTATCTATCTATCCCTCTATCTATCACTCTATCTATCTATCTATCTATCCCTCTATCTATCTATCTATCTATCTATCTATCTATCTATCTATCTATCTATCTATCTATCTGTCCCTCTATCTATCACTCTATCCATCTATCTATCTATCTATCTATCTATCTATCTATCTATCTATCTATCTATCCCTCTATCTATCCATCTATCCATCTATCTATCTATCTATCTATCTATCTATCTATCTATCTATCTGTCCCTCTGTCTTTCTGGTGTGTAATCGTGTGTAGCTATATATGCATAAATAGGCATTATTCGGATATTAGCTCTGTAGTTTGGTGTCTCCTGTGTATTTCTGTAGCTGTGTGTACATACATAGCGTTATCTGTGCATTATAATATCTCTCTATGTAGTGTGTCTCTGCATTCTCTATATACATTTATCTATGCAGCTATCTTATTCTTATTATGATTATTTTTATACCACCTTTTACAGTCATAGGTAAAGCATTGTATATGCTAGGACATCTACCATGACCCCCTGCCCCATACCCCTGGATTCTGGCCGCACAGGAGCACCCCTGCCCAGCCGGGCCCTGTACTTTCAGACTGCCCAATATCCCTCTTTTCCGGCCGCACAGGAGCACCCCTGCCCATCAGGGCCCTGTACTCAGGGGCTGCCCCATACTCCTGTATTCCGGCCGCACAGGAACACCCCTGCCCAGCCGGGCCCTGTACTCCGGGGCTGCCCCATACTCCTGTATATCGGCCGCACAGAAACACCCCTGCCCAGCAGGACCCTGTACTCCGGGGCTGCCCCCATACTCCTGTATATCGGCCGCACAGAAACACCCCTGCCCAGCAGGGCCCTGTACTCCGGGGCTGCCCCCATACTCCTGTATTCCGGCCGCACAGGAGCACCCCTGCCCAGCCGGACCCTGCACTCCGGGGCTGCCCCCATACTCATGTATTTCCGCTGCACAGGAGCACCCCTGCCCAGCCGGGCCCTGAGAGCGCTGCCCCCGGCCGTGTCCTCTGTGTAACCCCCGCTCCGGCCCGGGGCTGTTGACACAGCTTTACCTGTGCTACTCAAGGACCCTGTTAAATCAAACGTAACCTAATCCTGCCGATCCCAGCCGCCCCTCCAGCCCCCAACCAGAGAGCGCAGAAATGCGGACCAGGTGCGGCCGGACCCTCCGCCTCACATCAAAAGGGAATGGAACTAAAACAATCCACTCAGGGTCCGGGGGCTCCATTGTTTTCTATTAACATCTCTGCTGATTTCCTGCTGCCTGATGCCGGTGACCCGCGCTGTAACCCGACTACTGCTCCTCATTATTGCCATGGCGTGTACGGCTGATGGGCGATCAGCGGGGCACATGACGTCACGGCGATGACGTCACCCTCAGCTAATCCCGCACCGCACACTCCTGCGATTCCTGGCACTGGTCCACATGAGAGCACTGTGTGTCAGATGGGATTGGAATAAAATGCAGTCATGTCACACTGATAATCCAGCGCTCTCCATTATTCTCATACCGTGTGTTGTTGCTGTTGTTGTCGTCACTGTGATGACGTCATTCTTTCGCTATAATGTGTTTATGTATTTATTTTCTCCTCCCCACCACTTTATTTTATTGCTGCTATTCCACAA